>NC_068413.1:25138948-25283948 GCF_023724105.1 Carassius gibelio | reverse complement strand
GTTTGTAATAAAACAATTTAAAGACTGAATAAAAGAATAAAGGAAATGTACACCTGAAGTATTTTTTTTAAAAATAGTTTTAACTTGTAAATGTCATTAACTTTTGGGTTATACATAAGTTTAACTTTTGAGTTAGTAGATTTCCATTTAATTACGTACCAATGGATCAAAATAATTAAGTATGGAGAAACTAAAATATTGCAAGTGTTAAACAATTTTTTTAAGCTCAGTGCACTTACATTTTTTTTTTAATTAAATTAAAATATTTAAGTTTGATTAGATTGTAACTTTCAAAGAAATAACTTAAAAAAAATGTAAGTTAGTTACTTCAAAAGTTATTACGTAATTAGTTTCTACAAAAGTTTTGAGTACTATGAACTTATTGGGGTTTACAGTGTGTACGTAGTACGAAATATCCGCTGGTTATAACCAACTCTCCTATATTTAGCTGTAGATCAGCTAAAGACCATTACTCTGCTTCAAAATCGGTTCATAAGGAGAAACAGACATGTCTATATCACATACTTATCACTATGAAGTAAATAAAATGCAGAATTGTCAAATACGCAGGCGTTTCAATACTTTTCGTGAGCACAGATACTCTACACTGCTTAATATGGTGCCATATATTTCAAGAATAAATTCACATGATCATTTTTTTAGGGGTATATACGCTTTGTTCAGTGTAGTATGGTGATGTGACTCAATACAACGCTGACTACATTAAAAGCTTTACCGTTCTAAACGCAGATTTGTGGCCATTATTGGAACTGAACTTTTGAATAAACCCTGAAACACATGTGATCGTAGTCATGTGGTGAGTCTGGCCAGTCGTGAAAAGCTGTGTTGTCATCAGCACTCCAGCTGTCACTCTGGAGAAACTGCAGGCTGAATCAGCCGGCTGCTCTCGAACACTCTCGCGATACCACACGTGAAGGTCATGTGCGTCAGAGCAGTCTTAGTCGGACAATATTCTATCCGGTAAACACTGCTTCAGTCAGATTGCGATTGGTTTGCACGGTGCTGGTGAGTCGAACACGCCAGATGCTCAGCGAGTCAGCTGCCCAAGATCGGATGTAGCCAGTACTTCTCACGAGTCATTCCCGATGGTCTCGGAGGATGGTTAGACCTTGTCGCCCTCTGTTGTTCCGAGAAGGTACACCAGGGTTCTTACGCCCTTGATTAAATCCAAGCACTTCCAAAGACATTTAATTTTCCAGCACTTTAGACTGGGTAAATTACCCTTTTTTTTTTTTTTTTTTTTTTTTTTCAGAAATACTCTGACCTTAGTTAAGCACATGCACAGATACACCACGGACACCCTTACTTGTAAAACGTTTGGATTTTAAGGTGCATTAGCAATTTCATTGTTCTAGACAAATCATCAAATTGCCAACAGGCAGCGCATTTGGCCCGTTACAACGTTGTGTATGAATGTTCTTACAATAATGATGTCCTTAGATTTTGTCACAATAACGATTAATGTTTGTGGGAGAATGACACATCATGTTCATACATCATTCGATATGTGATTTTTGTAGCAGATGGTTAATCCATTCGGGATTTAATTTACAGACGTGCAACATATCCCTGATTGATGACTGACGATTCCACTGCATTTCACGGACTAGCCACAAATTAATCCTTGTTTACATTGTTCCGCTGTTGTGATGATGATGTTAGAGAGAGTCCAGTACAGTGACACATGATCTGACCCGACTGTAGCATTCAACACCGTGTGTGATTATAAAATGGCAATAAAACCTACCCTGATGCTGGGAAACCCTGCATATGATTGTATGCATTGCAGTCTTGTAGTTTAGAATGCAGTTTAACTGAGCAGGGAATTATTTTATTTTATTTTAAATTTTAATTTATTTTTTTATTTTTTATAGGACCTTCTTAGTGTGTGTAGTGGGGCGGGATCGCCCGGAGTTGGAAATAGGAGTAGAGAAGTGTGCTCTTTAAACAGCTGAAAATCAGCGTGCACCTGTAGAGCAGTACCCCCTTTTTTATGTATATCATATGGTCAGACTTTAATTTATGCAACAGCATAAGCCCTTGTCGGATACGTTTTAGCATTTATACGAGCAAAATTACGATCTGTACATGAAGTTTATACCACTTGATCGTGTTTGAGCAACAGCAGATCACAGATTAAACCCAGTGGGAGTTGTCGGATAAGTTTGATGAAGCATCCCCAATAGATGAGCCTGAAGCAGTAGCCGTTAATAATGACAGCCTTGACCACAGATTAACGAGGCTCGTGGGTATATTTAACTGTTTTACCGGTGTGGTAATATGATAGCATGCCTCGCATGTAACTAGTGTTGGGGAGTAACTAGTTACATGTAATGGCGTTACATAATTTAATTACAGAATTATTGTAACTGTAATTAGTAACAACTACTACAAAAAAATGAGTAATTAAAATACAGTTACTTAAGAAACTTTTAACGATTACAAAGGGGATTACATTTGAATATTTAAGCACATCCACATACAGATTTAACTGATTTCTTTCCCAAATTGCACTGACTATTCTGAGACATAGCGCCCTAATAATTTCCGGGATGCGGAAATACAGTCTGGTTCCCAGTCATAAAAAGGAATGCCTAACGCGGACGGAATATGCCACATTTTGGAAGACTAAATCAAAATTAGGTCAGTACACTTGAATCAAAACATGACATGGACTGGTGTCTGTGAATATTAAGCCCCAAAAATGCAATATATGACTTGCACATTCTGCGTGTGGAAATCAGGCACGGACTGGACACCGGGAGAACCGGGACAATTCCCGGTGTCCTGGCAGCCGATTTTGCCCCACTATTTAATATCATTATTGTATAATTGCCTGCCGAATGTACTAAAGCTATCATTTGTGAATCCGCCATTTGATAATTAAATCTCTAATAAATCATGAATTGTTAGTCATGACTCGCGCACTCTCCGCGCCTCCGCTAAAAGGTTTGGATCAGACTCAGAGTAATCAATGCGAGAGAGTGGACTGTGGAAGTGCACAGGTGGAGCAGAGAAGCAGAACTACTGTTCAGGGTTTCAGGTCAGTTTCATCTGTAAAGATGCTTTTTTGTCTTTGTTTTTTTTTTTTTTTTTTTTTTTTTAATCAAGCAGCAGCACGTTTCTCATCAGTCATCATTCAAAATACTACATAAAGGACATCATTATTATCTGTTGTAATGTTACAGTAGTAATTTAGCAGAAAAAAAATCTGATTTTAGGGGGAGCTACGACAGACAACAACACAACCCTTAAGAAAATTAACATTTTAATATTTTACTATAAATCCAGAGAAAATGGTTACTATTTGTTTAACTGAGGTAACCAAAAATTGTAAATTATTTTACAAATGTATTCATTTAAAAATAAATTGAAATCCATTTGCAAAAAAACAAACAAACAAACAAAACAAGGTTATTTTACTTTTATATAGGCTAATAAAAGCATGGTTAATGTTTGTAAGGGAAAAACATGACTCTATAACATTTTACTATAAAGATATTGTAGTATTGTAGAGTATTGTATTGTAAACTATAGTTTTGTTCAATCTTGAGTATTAAAGTCATGAGAGAGATGGATAACAGGGCTAAATAAAGAGACTGAAGAGAAAAATGGAAGTGAAAGTGCAGTTCAGGAGACAACTTTTAATTATTTAGCATGTCCCCATGTTAAAGATTTAAACCTTTTTTTATGTAAGGTCCATACAAAAAAATTGTTTTGTCCATGAATTTGTTTGTATGAGTTTGAATTTTCCAGTCTGCATTTTTTTTCCCAGTCCGCCCAACCTGTAAATTAATGGCAAAGACATGAAGTTTAATTTACTACCAGAGATGGGACCAAGTCACACATGTGCAAGTCTCAAGTAAGTCTCAAGTCTTAACCTTCAAGTCTCAAGTAAGTCCCAAGTATTTTTTTTTCTTGGGCAAGTCAAGTCAAGTGAAGTCACAAGCTATGTCAAGTCAAGTCAAGTCCTGTAGTAAGTCAAGTCCAAGTCAAGTCACCTTATTATTGTAATTTTACCTGCAAATCTGATCTTAATAAAGTTAAAAGACAATATATAAGTAACTGTCAGTAAATTAAAATAATTTGGATTTGCATTGTAAATACTAATGTTCACGGAGTGCTGAGGTACTTTAGTAGTCATTGAGGTAAGGTGGTTGGGCTGTGGGGGCAGGAATTCCTGGTGTGGGCGCCGCCACAGAAGGAGCAGAAGTGAAGGAGTCTGCAGCTGGAGAGCGAAATTATTGCAGATCATTCTGCCTCCTTGGTATAGAACCGGCCGTCCCCTTTTATCTATACTTTTGGGAATTGGGACGTTGACTGTAGGACGTACGTCGAGGGGTTTTGGAATTAAAGGAGGAGGTGGAGCAGCTGTAGACAGTCTGTTGAATATGGGTGTTCTGCGTGAGGACGGCAGCTGTGACTTAAAGGGGGTTATAACCATGCACGTGGAGGCAGGATGTGATGGGGCTCCGCAAAGCTCACAGGAAAGTGAAAAACGGGCTGCAAAGATGCGGCAGTAAAGCTCTGCATCGAGAGTGCCCCAGTATGTTCCTTGGTTAAACTGCTGTAACCAACCTGCTGCTTGGGTAGCAAATAAAACGTGGTAGTTATAGAAGCCTGTCCCTCCAAAGCGGACGGCCATTTCTAGAATGATAGACAGATTATCGTCTAGCTCGGACCTTCGGTCCGGGTAAACGAAACAAATTATGTCTCTGAAGATCGAAAAAGCTAAAGCGAATTTGATAGGGGTAAGATCTTTTGAACTAGGATTTAAGGTATGGCTTGAGCAGCATGAGCCCTTGGCTGGTTTGAAGCTCTCTGGGCTGGCTAAAATTTATGAGCTAGATCAGTGTAGTTACCAGATAGAATCTGAAGACGTAATGCTTGGGAGGCAATGGAAGTCCGAACTGATGAAGCTGGCCGGGGTATCTGTGCTGCTGTTAGATGGCACGATATGAGGGTATATGGAAGGGGAGGGGCTAGGGGAAGTGAGGGATGAGTAAGGGTAGGTGAGGGAGGGGAAATAGGATAGGTTAGTTGGAAAAGGAGAAGGTACTGAGGGAGGTTGAAAAGGTCCACTGGTTGGAATGAAGAGGTAACAGAGGCCGTGGCGGCTGAAGAACGGGTAGAGGAATGGATGATGGGATGAGAGGATGAATGAGTGTTAGGATTTGTGGTAGTTTGTGAACCCAAAGATAAAATAATTGATGTAATTATCTGAGATAGTTCAGAGGTAGAAGGAGCTGGGGTGAGTGGCAGTTGCATTTGGCCGCCACTAGGTGGCGCCGATGCTACTTGCTGAAGTCACTGACGAGACTGAGTGGTGACGTCACGGGTGACGGCGGAGAAACTCCGGGAGGATGCAGTTTGCCTTTGGTCGCCACTAGGTGGCACGGCTGCGGCTTGAGGTCGATCGCGAGGCTGAGTGGTGACGTCACGAGTGACGACGGAGGAATTCCGTGAGGATACCTGAACAGCTGACGCCTCCGAGTTTGCATTTGGAGCGGCATTGATGGGTGCAGTGTAAAGTTGAAATAGCCTTAATATATTATTGGTGCGGCTAAAATGAATGCCTTTATCCTTGAGAGCACGCTGGAGGCGAGCTACGGTCCAGTGCTTGATATCAGACTCTGATCCGGCGGACTTGCCGGGAGTGTTTGATCGAGGATTACCGGTGGATGGTTGTCGATGCTGTTGGCGGGGAGAGCGGTCGCGCCGACTTCCGTGCCCGAGAGATCCATAGAATCCCTCAAGGGTGGCGGAGAGCGGGCGCGTGTCCGAGCCCCGGCCAGAGAAATCCCAGATGGTGAACCTGCGCGAGAAGGCTCGCGGGACCGAGGGATTCGAATGGCGGAAAGCAGCCGATGGCGGAACGTGAGGACCGGTGGGAAGATTGGCTGTGAGAGGACCGGTGAGAAGATTTGCTGGGTGAGGACCGGTGACAAGACCGGCTAGGTGGAGGGTAATTGCCCCTGAAAAGATCGTCATCTGAGTCCAAGGGGTTGATCTGCAGTTCGGGATCCATGGCGAGAGGGACCAATGAGAAACTGAGTCAACAGTTCAGAGAAGGATGGTCTAGCATAAATAGCTGACGGGGGACGAGCTGATTGGTTAAGGCGTGGCCTTGTTCCCGAACTTTAGTTAACTTCATTAACTCCATGTTGTTCGTGGATGCTTTGATTTGTTGAATATATAGCTTCTTCCAGTGGGGAGCAGATCTCGTGTAAGTTGTGATTCGGTCGTATTAGTACACTCTGATGATGAATCGCGTGTGAAGTATCTATATCAAGAGCTCACTTGTATCAATTCAGTCTGTTGCTTGACAAACAACACAGTGAATTCGCTTAAGTTATCGACTGAAATCTGGTGAGATGCTCAGTGGGAATCCTGCCAAACCTGATTTAATGTTCCTATGGAGATAGATTCGCCGTCTGATAGTTCCTGAGCAATCAAAGGCTCTCGTGAACAGTTTGAGACTTGCGAGCCATTGAGCATACTTACCGAGCAGTAGTGCCACGTGTATATATATGTCCCGTGTCTAATAGTAGAGAGGTGTTGATTGGAGCGATTGACAGCTGACCGCATCAGCTGTTCACAGCCTTGCCTCCATGGCCTGACTGAACTAACGCTGCACTCGATTTATGGTATTTACTAGTTGCCATATCAGCACTATAAAAGAGTTTGCCAAAATTTTAAATTATGTTTTAGTAACAAGGTTCGGGAGGAGCGTGTCAGATACTTAGCCTAATCAACACCGGTGGAGCACAATCAAGTAACCAATACCATAGTATAAATAGCGCTGACTTACCTCTATCCATTGACGGTTTATCAGAATTCGGTGGACTCAGTCTGTCATCTTATCACAGACTAAATTTTCCTTCCGACAAAGAGATCTATATTGGGGATTTTTCAGATCTGCCACATTTTTGCCGGCACCATGATCACTCCTACCCCGCCAAACACGACCGCTGAGCAAAAATAAGCGCCATCGCGACATCTGCTCTTCTCGCCTACCCATTCTTACCCATTTTCCTTTGCTCTTCTCGCCAAGCCACATGTTGGCCAATAGACTGTGCAAAGCCCTGAGCTCGATTTGCTCGACACAACAATCGTCCCACTCAAGACCCAGCTCTTCTCGAGCGCTGGATTGCAGCAATAGCAGGCATTCAACCAGCCCGGGCCACGCCCCAGTTCTAACCGCAGCAAGCCTCTCTTGCTCTCTTGCTATTCCGGCCGTGGCGCAGTTGAGGCTGCCTCCACTAGCAGCGCAGACGGTGCATTGTAAATCAATACATTTTCAGGTGAAGACGCTAAATGCAGGTTTTACGGCTAAAGTTTGTTAAACGACGTTATGACGTAATTCTATCAATTGAAGTTACCAATTTTAACCACGAAGCAAAGACATTTTTTCCAGAGTTGTAATCCACACTGAAATGTCTGAAGACATTGCATTTGCCTTACTGTGCATGTTTAAACCTTACTGAGATGATACAGACTTAAGTTTCATGCAATTATTCTGGCAGGATAAATTTGGTGATTGGTTTAAGTGAAGTACGATACGCAATTAATTATACTGTTCCATGGAACAAACTTAACGTAATGCATCGAGTACAATAGTTTCTACCTCACTGTACAATCTAGTGCTTGTTTGGCTAAACATATGTACACTCTTTAATATTTGGACAATTCTTTATGACAGGCATGCTACAGCAATTATAAGTCCTTGAATGTGACCTCAAATGTTGCTATTTTTCATTACATTTCAGCTATTCATTGAAATAATCTGTTCAGATTTCCCCTATAGATGGCATGGGAAAAAAAGGGTTCAGCAAATGATCAGCATTTTTGACGCCCCGCCTTCTCGGTTTCCCATAAGCCCACTGGAGTGGTTAATCTGAAAATTCTGGGATAAGAAACTCTTAATGAATCTGTCAGCTCCATATAATTTGATAATTTTCAAAGCATAAAGATTGCTCTTGATGAATTATCTCTCCCAACCGTAGAACAATGATCATGCAATCAATATGGAGAGAGAGATAGAGAAAAAATAATCAGATAAAAATGAAATCAATAATAATTCTTAAGCTCTTGTTTGGCAAAAGTTGACATCGCCTCAGCTTTTAAGCTATGCCCATGCATCCAGATTCATGGCACTTATTTGAGGTACACTGACACATGAAATTATATTTTTTCGTATGCTTAACTTCGAATGCAAGCCGAACCAAGATTTTCTGATGTTATAGGAAGCATCTTCTAGTTTTTGCTGAAACTACGCATTTAATCCTTATAGCATCCCCTTTAGACAACTCAAATTGCTCTGAGTATTGAGTTTCCCTTCAACTAGCAGCGTCACTTACCATTCTGTGTGTGAATATTGAACACTCGAAGACTGCAAGAGCCCTCCCGGCCAAGCATTCATGGCCTTTCCGTCCGACTACGGGTGTACCCATTCAGTGCCGTTTTTTTCATTGGATCAGATAACATTTTTTGTACTGTATAATACATACAAAGCATGCTGGTGTTTAAGACTAATATATATGTATTTGAATATATTTGTGTGTATACATGTATGTATGTGTGTGTGTGTGTGTGTGTGTGTATAGTATATATTGAGAAAGTGACATTGTGACAAAGTTTGAGCATTTCAAGAAAAGTTGAGTAGCTTGTGTAGATGTATTGCTACTTGCTTTGTGAACCTCAACACCAAGGCTATTGCACTGAAAATCACTAACAACATGTTTAAAAGCTTTGTAAATCATTGTATTAACTTACATTGTTAATGCATTCATGCTGAATGAATATAAATAAAATGGTAAAGTCTTAAAGGGATAGTTCACCCCAAAATCAAAATTATGTAATTAATAACTCACCCTCATGTCGTTCCAAACCCGTGAGACCTTAGTTTATCTTCAGAACACAGTTTAAGGGGGGGGGGCTATTTCATGCATATTGAGTTTTTTACACTGTTAAAGAGTTGGATTCCCATGCTAAACATGAACAAATTTTCAAAAATTAAGTTGTACGTTTGTAGGAGTATTTCTGTTCCAAAAATACTCCTTCCGGTTTGTCACAAGTTTCGGGAAGTTTTTTTCGAGTATGGCTCTGTGTGACGTTAGATGGAGCGAAATTTCCTTATATGGGTCCTAAGGGCACTTCTGCCGGAAGAGCGCGCGCTCCCGTATAGCAGAGCACTGAGAGGCTGACCACAGACATTCACTGATCAGAGCGAAAGCATCGCGAAATGTCACAAAAGGAGTGTGTTTTTGGTTGCCAGGGCAAGACAACCCTGCACAGATTAAAAGAAAAACAGCATTAAGGGACCAGTGGATGGAGTTTATCTTTACAGAGCATCAACGGAGTTGTGCAAGTGTTTGTGTTTGTTCCCCTGCATTTCGAAGATGCTTGTTTTACAAACAAGGCCCAGTTTGACGCCGGATTTGCACATCGTTTATTTCTTAAGGATAATGCAGTCCCAACGGAAAAGGTTCACGTTCGTGTGTTGGAACCGCATGCGGTGAGTAAAACTGCTTCAATTATCTCTGTGTTGTTAACTTGGCTATCGGCGCATAAGCACATCAAGTAAACAACATGCGATGTTGTCATCAATGTAGCAGAAATGAGTCGAATCAGACAAATCAAAGAGTCTATCAGAGCTGTGTGCATTGAAACGAGAGCCGAACTCCTCAGGAAGTCATAAATCAGTTCTAGTGCCACAAGAACCAAGCAAGATAACCAACCAACCAACTTGTTCACACAACAGCTTTCAACATTAACACCAATAGAACAATTATTGACAATTTTAATTCGAAGAAAAGATTGTCAAATTTATTGTTCGTGATTGAAATGCAACGCTGGACATCACATGTAAACCCAGGAGATCAAGTTAAATACTTGCATTGACTTCCCCCCAGCCAGCAGAACCAGACTGAAATTCCTAAGGGGGAAGGGCTTTAAACCTTTGTCTTCACAGAAAAGTCCCTTTGCCAGAGAATGGCAAAGAAACTGCTTTTTATACATTATATATGGACCAGAATGAACTCAAAAAGACTTCTAAATGAATCGTTCCATTGCTTAACTCCATATTCATTTATGTGTAACCCACACATTTGACTTTCATGTATAATCACTTATTGTGTATGTCTTTTGATAACTATAGGATACATAGTCATGTCTAGTATTGATGTAATCGAATTTTCTTGCTTGATATTGTCCTGACAATCATTTATTTGTAAAATATATCATAATCGTGTTATAGGAATCATGTCCAAAATTAGACCCTGTGAAGCAAGAACCACATGCTTGGTAAGATAAACAAATGATTTATGATACCCACCCCAACACCATATCTGATTGGTCAAGGCAACATTTGAGGGGTGGCCAACAAGGAAGTTTAAATACTTTGGACCCCATGAAATTTTGCTTTTAGTCTGCTTTTAGTTCTAGCATTGCTTGTGCTATCAGTCATGCCTTGCTTTTAGTTCCAGCCTTGCTCGTGCTATCAGTCATGCCTGCTCTTAGCTTTTAGCTTGTAGCTTTGCTACCTAGCTTTAGCTTGTAGCATCTAGCCATGCGGTTAGTCATCATTGTTCTTTGAGCACGGTTCCAGCGTGCATGCCTGCTGCTACTATGCCACGATGAGAAGGAACACAACCTAGTCTCGTCAAACTTTATTTCTTTTCTTTTCCGTTTGAGAGTTTCGTGTTCTGAGTTAAGTTTTGTAACGTTGACCTCGTCTGCGCGTTTGAACTCCAACCAGCCACACAACTCCAGCTTCAGCCAACGCCCAAGCACGGGCTCCCCAAGACGTCACTTCAGCCAACTGAACTTCCAGCCAATCAGCGACACCGGGATACCCCTTTCAACTGGAGTCCCTTTCACAGCAAACGAAGGCATCGTATTCCCAGATGTTTGTTGTGCTGGTGCATCTAATATAATTTTAATCCCATTGAGGAACTCAATGCGAGCGCTAATTACGTGATTGATGGTTGTTCATGTCTATGCAATTTAACGTATTGCTGTTAACTTGGGATTCCATATTTCCATTCTCTTAAACTCATCTTTCCCTAACTTTCGACCTTCCTGCAACTTGTGTGAATGTGTGTGTGCGTGCGTTTATGTGTTAGATTAGTTTATATGTCTTAGATTTATCTAATAAAGCCTTATTCATATTGAAAAGAGAAATATCTTGTGTTTTGTGCTTACAAGTTAATGTCTTAAACTGCCGATCTTGTTACTGTGCTAATTGATAGTGTTTTCACTATAGTTTGGATATTAGTATCCAGCGCAGATTTGATGTTAAACGGCTCGTTCACTGAACCGCAGGCGCGTCTCCGTGAACAGCCGTGAAACAGTGATTCTGTTCAAATTCCCTTTAAAATCTTAAATGATTCCCTTTGAGCTAAATTGACCTGTTTCCCTTACATCAAACTGCACGAGTAAAACTGCTTCAAATATCTCTGTTGTTAACTTAGCTATCGGCACGTAAGCACATCAAGTAAACAACATGCGATGTTGTCATCTAACTGCACTTTCCACATGTACAGCTTTAAAAAATTAAATAAATAAAAAGACGACAACGTGGAACTTAGTCATTTTCCAAAACCGCTAGGCAAATATATACAGTTTCAGCACATACCACATTGAGACGTCGTTGCTGATGCTGCTCTTGTTAAATTTCAGCCTCTGGATCTGATTCTGGATCATAAATATACGCTGTATCTGACTGTTAGCCATGGTTTGTTTTGGTTGGTTTTGTCCTCACGGTAATGTCACAGCTTCCAAACGCTCTCAACGCAAAGCCTACTGGTGCTTTGATTCTTTAACTCCGCCCACACATCACGCCTCCAGTCGGTCGTGTTTTCCCGGGAAAAATCGGTACAGACTATCTTTCTCTTATGAATATAATACAACTAAAGACTTTTTGGAGTTATGAAGGTTAAAAAAGTTAAAATTGTTAAGTTAATTTTGTCTTGTTGAAAAAACAACACATTTTAAGTTTAATGTACCTAAAATTTCAATTGCACTGCATTAAAAACTTAGTTCAATGAACTAAAAGTTTTCAGTTAAATGCATTTGAAACCTTAAGTACATTATACTTAAAATGTGCTGTTTTTTCAACAAGACAAAATGAACTTTTTTAGGGCAACGCGTTTCCATAATTTTTTTAAGTTCAATCAACCTGAAAAGGCCTACAGTTATGCACAAAAAAAATATATTAAACCCACAATCTGGATGAATGTTGTGAGTGACAGAACCCAAAACTTTAATTTAAATATAGCTATTTATTTTAAATTATTTAATAAAGATCCACCTGCATTACAAATAAGGACAAAGGATAACAATAATTTATCTGAACTTACAATTTATTTGAATTCACTTTCCAAGACTGACAAATTTCGTTTTCAAAATTTCGTTTACCAAGACAAAAACAATGAAATACCTAAAGTACCAATTTCCAGATTTGTAAATCTTTAAAACACCATTTTAAAACTTTTCCAAATATTTAACAAGCACAGTGTTGTTACACTGTATTAATAATAAACATGAACATTTGTCCAACCCTAAGCATAGTTCAATGAAAGGGAAGGTTTTTCTTTAACAATTCTGAAAGAACCAGAAGAAACATGCATTTACTGTACCTGTTTACATGGTAAGCTGATTTGTAACAGCCAGAATCTTGCCCTTCAACTCCTTCTTTCCTAAACCTAGCAAAACTTGCTGAATGAAAAGAAAGGTGTTGCCCATGCACTTTGGGTAGTCTAGGTGCAGTGCGTAAGTTAAACCAAAAAGAAGACACATGGCCTGGGGTATGTTGTCTAAATTGTCCATTACAACATTCCCCTCCAAGATGATTCCCAACGAGGATGGGTGGAGATGGATGGATAGGGGTTGCAGAGCCACATCTTCATTTTCTAAGCTGAGGATTCCAACTGGCACATGTTGGTACGAGTCTCCATCATCAGAAGCCTGGACAAGAGATTGGAGATTATTAAAATACATTTTAGCAGTGTACAGTTTTTTTTCGAGATATACATTTTATTGGACATTTTTTTTGTTTAGTTGTATGCAAGCATCCAGGAGATCAGTTATATTTAAGCATTAAGTATGTTTTTCTTTTGTATACAAGTCTTTGCATATGATATGAATTCCTGATTAAAATAAAACGTTATGAGATTAACCTTGATTGTATTTTAGTGTTTCAAAGGTGTAATGACATGAATTTAAATTTCTCCTGAATTACTTAAAATTAAAACTTCCTCCTCACTCATTTCATTCAACATTTATGTAAAATATAACTTTGTTTTTGGTGTTTTTTTTATTGTTCTTACTAACATAAATGCACAGTAAGGTTTACATATCTCCAGCTGAAAATATTATAATAAACCTATGACAGTAAAAATGCGTTAATAATACTTACAAAGCATGCTTTGAAGAACTCAGTTGGGTCATCACCAAGAAGTACTGGAAGCCCTCTCATGGCAACACATCGCATGTCAACGAGATCAGAGGTCTGAGGTATGGTGGTTGCAGAAATAACATTGCATCATTTCTCAACATGAAAAAAAGACAATTACTATTAATCATAATTTTCACTGTTACTTAACTTAAAGGGTTGGTTTACCCCAAAATTAAAATAATTTCATTAATTACTCACCCTCATTTTGTTCCACACCTGTAAGACCTTTGTTCATTTTCAGAACACAAGATATTTTTATGAAATCTGAGAGGTATCTGACTTGTCCATAAATAGCAATTTAACCAGCACTTTCAAGATCCAGAAAGGTACTTAAAACATTGTTAAAACAGTTGAAGTGCCTGCAGTGGTTTAACCTTAATGTTATGAAGAGACAAGAATACATTTTGTGCACAAAAACTAAAATAACTTTATTTAACAAAATTCACTCTTCAGTGTCATTCTCATACAATGTTTTCATTCAGAGCTTCCAGGTTCTACATCAGAATGTCGACTAATTATTGATGTAGAACCTGGAAGCGCTGGATGTAAACATTATAAGAGAATGACACAAAAGAGAGGATTTTATTAAATAAAGTCATTATTTTTGTGCACAAAAGTATTTGTTGCTTCATAATATTAAAGAATTAATCCACTTTCAAATAAAAATGTCCTGATAATTTACTCACCCCCATGTCATCCAAGATGTTCATGTTTTTCTTTCTTCAGTCGAAAAGAAATTAAGGTTTTTGATGAAAACATTCCAGGACTTTTCTCCTTATAGTGGACTTCAATGGCCCCCAAACGGTTGAAGGTCAGAATTACAGTCTCAGTGCAGATTCAAAGGGCTGTAAACAATACCAGACGAGGAATAAGGGACTTATATAGAGAAACGATTGGTCATTTTCTTAAAAAAACAAATGTACGCCTTGCCTTGCAAGTGCTTCCATCTCTTATTAAAAGCTTACACTGTATGTCCTATGCCTTCCCTATTCAACTTACGGAACGAACGTGGCGCCAGTTCCGTTTTTTGTGTAGGACATACAGCAAAGCTTTTTGAAGAATATGGAAGACGGAAGCAATTGGAAGGCGATCATTTGTGTTTATAAAGTATACACAGTTGTTTGTTTTTTTAAAGAAAATTACCAACCATTTCTCTAGATAAGTCCCATATTCCTCATCTGGTATCGTTTACAGCCCTTTGAAGCTGCACTGAAACTCTAATTCTGACCTTCAACCGTTTGGGGCCAATTGAAATCCACTATAAAAGGAGAAAATCCTAGAATGTTTTAATCAAAAATCTTAATTTCTTTCCGACTGAAGAAAGCAAGACATGAATATCTTGGATGACATGGGGGTGAGTAAATTATAAGGAAAATTTCATTCAGAAGCGAACTAATCTTTTAAGGTTGAACTAGTAAAGTTGATATGACTATTTTAATGATTTCTTTACTATCTTCATGGACCTTGAAAGTGGAGGTTAAGTTGTGGTCTATGGAACAATATCTAAAAATATCTTAATTTGTGATCTGAAGATAAACAAAGGTCTTAAAGGTGTGGAACGGCATGAAGGTGAGTAATTAATGAAAGAATTTTCATTCTTTTAAAAATAATCATATCAGACTGTATTTTAAAACTAAGCAAACAATGACATCAACTTGAATGTACAAACCTTGGCTTGTTGCAGAAGATAGCTCAAAATCTGCCCGGTGAGACCTCTCTTTGACCTGAAGATCTGAATCAGTTGAGGACAGTGACGATCAAGAGACCCATAAAATTCTTGCTTAAGGTTCTTCCCAACCACCCGGTTGAATTCTTGATACACCTGAAATAGTAAAGGAAAAAAAGCATTTGTTACGAGAACAGTCAAAAATGAAGAAATTTCAAATTAATATCTAACCATCGTGTTTATCAATACTAATTTCAGTACAAATGTTGCAAACATAGGCATTTCCCTTTACCTGACTTGCTCTAAAAAGTGCTGGCCAACATTGAAGTATTTGCCTTACAGGAGGCTTGTTGATCACAACATCCTTTCTCCTCAAGGAAAGAGTCATGTCCATGTTCTGATTAATAAAGACGGCATCAGGGTTTTTTCTCTTCATTTCATCCACCAATTGCTGTCTGAGCATTTCAAGACTGGAAGCATCCTGCCCATCTGAGAGGTCAGGTAAGTAGTTGACCTCCCCTTTCCTCGGCTTCTTAATGTTTTTGTTAGGTGGATCACTGCTTGTAGAGTATCTTCCTCTTTTCCCAGCATTAACCATGACGTCTGTGTGTCCAAGGCTCCTCATTTTGGATCGGTAATTTCCCATTTTGTCTTTCAAACTGTTTGTCCATCCACAGTATCCAGAAGGCGATCCTGGTTCTTGAAGGCAGGGGTGAGTATTGACCAGTGCCTTTGCAACAGCTCGTAGATCCTCAGTAGTTGGGTATGCTTTGAAGGAATATATGCTCTCTGCAAGTTTCTGAAGAATGTCATGTTTCAATTCCTTTGTCACTTTTAGGTGTGTTCCATCTTTCAAGTAGATCAAATTTGCTTGACGCAGCCTAAATTCAACATCGACAGAGAATTTTGGAGTCAAAAAGATATCAGGCCATGGCATTCTCTTTTCCTGAGGTAATTCCGAGATCAATACGGTCTCTGCAGTACTTGGGGCATCACTCAACATATCACTTGATGTCTCCATTTCACCTGAAGAGAGTGGCACCAATTCAATCACTGGTATGATCTTCAATGTAGGCTTCTGAGGGAGCTCTGACAAAACGGTCAGATTGCAAAGTTCGTTATCAAACTCGGGATCTTGAAACTGTAAAGTAAAATTGTAGACCAGTCCCAGAGTATTTTTTAAACAACTAATTAATTCTTCAACTGAGCCTGGCTTTGATGTCAGCTTTATTTTTCTGATATCAGCTTCCGTAAGAATAACTCGCAAAGTCATGGTTTCTTTAGAAGCCATCTGGAAGGAAAGTACACAAGAGAGTTAATTTAGCAAAGAATAAAATGCTTCAATGTCACCATCAGTTTACCATGTACACTATAGGCTGAAAGTGGAAGAATATATTTCAGGTCTTTAAGCTGAAGTACACAAAAAGATGGCATATCTGGGCAGCAAATCTCAAAAGAACGAAGGTGCTCAAAATACCATGATGTCATCACTTTGCACACAAAAAGTACCTCTGTATTCACTGCAACAATGTGAGTAATTTGCTTGAAATCAGGTAGCCCTGAACATGATCCAGCTGAAAGTATCATGTCTGTCTTATAATCAGTCCCATTAATGCAGACAGATGGTGCAACAAGAAGTGCTTGAGTTCGAGGGAGTTTTTGACCAAGTGCTCTTTGAATGTTCTCTGGAAAGGTGGTAACTAACACTGGTGTAACCTTAGCCATTTCCATGTCCAGCTTGAAAAAAGAACTGCAGTCTAGCTGATAGCTAAGAGCCCTCTGGTGTTTCAGTGCAAGTGTCATGGCAACATTTTTGAAGTTATGGGCATCACGTATAACCTTTTTGAAAAACTTATGTTTTCCTTCAAAACGCATTGTCCAGACTTCAGTAAGTGGACCATGTACCCTGATCAGTTCAGCGTAGTGTTCAATGTAGTGGTGTTTTGGTCGCAATGTAAAGTCAGGGAAGGTTGACTGCAGAAGGTCCCTATGTTCTGCTACTTTGAGGTCAAGGATGTATAATGATTCTTCATTAAACTGAGGTGCCACAACTAATGCAACAATGTCCTTTAGGAGCATGAGTATTTCCCATGTGTTGTCACCCTCAGGAATGTTATGGCCAATAAGCAGAGGAAGAAGCCTAATTAGACACCAATTCTCATGGCCATTTCCCCCAATTGTGCCCTTGGCTGAGAAGCCCTTTGAAATCAGCTGAGGCTGATCAGTTTTGTCAGAAAATGTATAAGGAAATGATCTGATAGCTTCATTCAACACATCTAAGGTGATGTATTTCTTTGCCAACAGGTCTTTGAGGCAAAGAGACAACTCCATTGGGACTATTCCCTCAAAGACATCATGCAATATGTCAGGGGGATAACCACCAATGACATGGAAATGCTCCAAATTTGCTGTGAGTGGGCACGGTCTTCTCACACCTGTGTTTCGACCTGAATTTGGATCCTGCAATGTTTCTTGCACATGCCTGTTGTGTTTATCTTTCTGTCGGAGTTGAAATGCGCCAGATCTTACCTCTTGGTGTTGTGTGTCAATCCTGGACGCTATGCAAAATCTGCAAAACTTGTCCACAATGAAGCTTTCAAAAAATCCTGCAAGAGAATGGGCACCGAGGTTATCTGCTGACACAAAGAGTACTGTCCCTTTAACACTTCTACCAAGATGCTCAATGTAGACCCCATGCTGTTCGAGAGTGGTTAAATCACAAAGAAGTGGGTACAGAACTCTTTCATAACCACACTCTTTAACTGTTTCAGTGTTGCACAGAAGAGCAAGCTGAATTGAGTTTAGTGTGGATCTGTATTTTCCATGCAAGTTTGCAATAACCCAATAAAGTGCACACATTTTATGTTTTCTTTTAGATGTTCCTAAAGGGTTAGCCACTTCAAAATCATCGATGTACAGACCCAGAGCGATTGTGAATTCATCACAACTAAGAAGTGCATTCTCTCTAAAGTTTGAGCCATCACTACATGTCCTATATTCATGTGGTTTATGTTCTTGTTTTGACATGGCCTTATCCAAAATGTCTTTCTTGTTTAACAGTTTTTGTAGCATCTGTAAGAGGGGAACATATGCTACTGTTTTTCTTATTTCTCAACAACAAACTCTATAGGCATTACCAGAGGAAAGTTGCGCATTACATATGATGCTCTCCTTTTACTAGTTGCAAGACATCCATTTTTTCCACATGATTTGGACAATATGTCAGTGTCTGCCACAGTCTCAACCACCTCTTTCAAAACTGACTCATCTACATCTCCAAAGTGTTTCTGAAGAACAGCCTTCACATTCTTTTGCAAAAGTGGCAGGGGCAACTGAACTATTTGACAAAGCTGTTGAATTACCTCCTGAACGGAGTTCTCTGGCATGTGAAGGATGGTTTGCACTTTAAAAAAAAGAGCTGCTAAATTATGTTCCAATTGTTCTCCTAAATCTTGAGATTGTGCTTCGCTTGCTTCTGCATTGATATCATCCTGGCCAAATTCACCTGGAAGCATCTTCTGCACAGCACATTCCTGAGTGTCAATTACACTGTCATCTGTTTCATTCTCATTACTCTCTATTCTCACTATTAACTCTGGTTTAAACATTCTCTCATTTTGATCTTGGTGATGCTTGCTTTTGAGTGCACTGAAGGTGGAATATACACTGCTTTCAAAGCTACAGCCTTGAAAATATTCAGTAATCTGACAGGGTTCAAGAAAATCACAAAGTTGACAGCGAAACTTAGCTTCAAATTTTCCCTCCGATTGCGGTTTGTCAGTTGCTGTATGAAAACGGGATAAGTGTATTTTAAGGCTATTGAAAGACTTAAAACTACATAAACATTCTTGATATAGGCATTGAAAAGGCTGGCTTCTTGCATAGCTCTCTTGTTTAAGTCTGTAATGTTTTAACAAGTATCCCCTTTTGTCACAAGCAAATATGCAATACTTACATTTCCAGATCATCTTGATTAACCTTGCTTTGAACTTGAATCTGCAGAGTAAAAAAAAAAAAAAAAAAAAAAAGATGGCTTTTTACATGACAAGATAACAAGAAAAAAATATACCCTTTGATCTGTTATCTACAAAATTGATATCCAAAATAAAGTACTGTCTAGCTATCCTTTTATTTATTTAGTACGTCATGAATAGACTAGCATTAACTGAAATGTATTAGCTAACACCACACTGATGAGCACGAGGTTGCATTTCAAGACAACTAACATTACATGAGCAAGTATTTCTTGGGCAGTCGAATTTCAATTTAAGCTATTTTGTTTAATACTTCACTCAGAAAGAAATGTAAAAACTTCTAAAAGGTTAATGATAAATTCGCGCTGTATTTAAGCCATGTTGAGCATTTCTAATATGGCAAAACACCAAGATGCAAAAACACTATTGAAAAAATATATCGTTTTACACAACAGACGACGTTCACGGTCATTTGTTTAATTAGAATCATTAATAAAAAAAAAGTTAAGCGTTAGATTTTAAATGTGCCAATCCCAAAGAGCATGTCGTAACATAGAACTTTATAAGTGTCGGTTGCGACTGATCGATACAACACGATGGCGAACGTTAACATGTAAACACAGCCTAAACTTACATTTAGTTTTACTGACTTGTGGCTAAATGTTATACATCTCATTTATCGATGTTTTATAATGTATTCGCTGTTTCAGACCAAAATGTAAAGTCCTACTCACCAGAAGACACTGATGAAAATGCGCGCTGTATCCATGTCTGATGTCAGTTCAAAGAGCCAATCATCATCTGCCTTGTATTGCGTTGCATTGAAAACAGACTAAAATAAGCTAAGTTAAGTACATTCAATTTAAACAATTTAATAGAATGAAAAGTATCATGCAAATCGTACAACAAACTTAAAACATGGAGTAATTGTGCAAACATTTTGGAGTTTATGTTTATTGTACCTAAGTAGTTTGAATTAAAACAATTTCAGGGATAACAGTGTAGGCTCATAAAATTAGCACAGAATCATTTCAGAATCAATCACCAAAAGAATCAGTTCTGCTTCACACTGAATCACACATGCGCAGTATCATCAGCTTCTCCGTTCTCAGTTCTCGAATCGGACGGGTCTGACAGAAACGGTTCTTAACGATTTTTAAAAATAAGAATATGTTTGGTGACTTAACTGAAATTAATGTTATTGAACATTAACTCAATAAACATGGATAGTAGCCTAGGCTGTTTAGTTTTCATTTATAACAGTAGAATAGGCTGCGATTAGAACAGTAGCCAAATATTACGAAAAAAATTACGGAAGATCACACACATCTCCTGCATCATAATTAAATTAACGTTAGGGTGACCATATGCGACCGTTCATACGGGACACGTCCCAGCCAGGATTTTAATATTGCCTAAAATATTCAGGTTTTGGCTATTTGCACTGTGCAGGTTGATCGTTGTGTAACATTCATGAGAGCTATAAAGAGCAGAGCAGATGGCTACTTATGCTTTTGAATCACTTTCACGTGTTTGTTCGTTCGTTTGACTTGAAGCATTGTGGCACACTTTTTTTGGGGGGGATTTGTGCGCAGCGATGCTTCAAGTCAATCAAACATGAGCGCATATTTGCATCGCTTTGATCTTTCCCGTCTTCCCCACGATTGGTCGATTATGTACAATACCTGCATGTTATTGGTTAAACTGCTCTGGATGTTTTAGGCATTATTAAAATCCTGGCTGGGACGTGTCCCATATGAACGGCGCATATGGTCACCCTAATTAACGTAAAACCTCTAATCTTTCACATGAAATGAGAGTTTCATTTAAAAAAAAAACAAGGCTCTCTGCATTAACAGTTGACAGTGTTGCGAGTGTGGGAACGAATGTCCCCAGCAGTACTGAAAAGTCTTTCACTGGGCACAGAGGTAGATTTTTGCCATTTTTTGCCCGCAGTGGAAATCGCTGCTGGTTTGTCTTCCACCACTGAAGAGGATCCTCTCTAAGAGGAATCAAAGGCTCACAGAAAAAAAACGCTTGTGACTGGCTGGCTCTGTATTGCTACGGTATAAATCGTCCCAGCCGCTCAAGATTCCTGAACAGTTTAGTTTAGAGTGAACTGTCGAGCCTTGTCCTTCCTCATGTAAACACCTTCACGCAATCAATGGCCGCGTAACGTCAACCAGTGTAGAGCAAGCCTAGGGTTCGGTTCAGTGAAAAAAACCCTAAGGTTCGGCCAAAACCGAACCCCGTCAAAAAGCCCAGTATTCGGTCGAATCCGAATCCTGGATTCGGTGCATCCCTAGTTTGAACTCAGAGGGAGTGTCAGCCACATTAAAAAAGTTAACAGCTTAAGTCATTTGTGGATTAATGTGTATTGGAGACGCAAACCATTTAAAACTATTCAGTTCAATTTGGTGAACTGGTTCACAAAGATCCGGTTACATCGAATGAACAAACCGGATATCACAAACTGCTTTGTTTTGAACTCTCTCACAACAGACATGGAAGAGAAGACAATGCTGAATAAAGTCATAGTTTTTTGCTATTTTTGGACCAAAATTTATTTTCGATGCTTCAAAAAATTATATATGACCCTCTGATGTCACATGGACTGCTTTGATGATGTTTTTCCTATCTTTCTGAGCATGGACAGTACACACAGTTTCAATGGTGGGACTGAGAGCTCTCGGACTAAATCTTAAATATCTTAAACTGTGTTCTGAAGTTAACTGAGATCTTATGGGTTTGGAACGACATGAGGGTGAGTTATTAATGACATAATTTAGATTTTTGGGTGAACTATCCCTTTAATGTCTTAATTTAGCCATTAATATGCTAAGATACAGAACAAACACAAATGTAAGGGCATCTCAAAAATTCTTTAGTGACCCCAAAACAGGCCCATGGAGTGGAATAGGGTCTGGAGACAGAGGTGAAACAGGGAGACATGGATGAGCCAGCAGAGCAGAAGACCACCAGAGCAGAGCAGGGAGAACTAAAGACCTCCACGGTGGAGCAGTAGACCTCTAGGGTGAAGCAGGAGACCCCCAAAGTGGAGTTGAATACTGTTCTTGTGGCTCTGTGGTAGACCATTGCATTAGCAAAGCAGACGATTCAGAGATTACCACCGTTGTTGCTACATGGCAGGCAGTTCTGAGATGGCATTTCTGGCAGTGACAGTGCAGGCTAACGGTTCTGGGGTTCTCTGATTGAGACAGAGAATACAAGGACAACCTCTGTGGTCCTATCAGAGCAGGCTGAGAGATTAGAAGCTGGGTCCAACAATACAGGACTGAGCTCTGGGGCTGGACTGGGCTCTGAAGTGGACTCATGGACTGGATTGGGTGACACTGCCACTAGAGGATCTTGAGTGAATGATGCCTCAGGAGAATCTAGAGTGGACGTTGCTTCCCTTAAAGGAAGTGTATGCCCCAGACACACAACATGGCAACTGCCATTAATGGAAGGATAGCAAAAGTTGAAAGAATCTCTGAGATATATATTTTGGATCCTCCAAACTGGATTACAGTCTCACTGGCCTAGAGACTGCCTTTTTTACTTCAAGTGCAACCTACATGATGGCTGGAAACACTGGTGTGGCATCCATGATGGCTAGAGACTCTGGCATAGAGGCCATGATAGCTGAGGATTCTGGCGTGGCAACCATTTTGTGAACAGGCTCTGGTGCAGTGAATGTTGTGAACTGGCTCTGGTGCAGCAGCCATTTTGTGAACTGGCTCTGGCGTGGGAACCACAGAACATTAAGATGCTGAAAGCACAGAACTAGCAAACATGATAACAGGAAATGCAGGTGAACATTGTGGGCCAAGCTCCTTGAGGGATCGATGTCATGAACTGCACAGAGACACGAAGGATGGAGAACCAAATGCAATTTATTGAAGGAGTAATCCACAAACAGGTCAAGGTCATACACAATCAGACAATCCAAATCAATGACAGAGCTCAGGGCTGAATAAAAAAAAAAAAAAAAAATCCAGAGAAGCAGGCAAATAATCAAACCAGGAAACAAGGCTTAGAAATAAGCCTGGTTTGATAATGTTTCTTTTTGCATACATCACGAGACCACAGCACATTACATTCTCACACATACCTTTAGGACGCCATTACTGACTTTTGAATAGTACCGTACTTCATTTTGTATATTTGTCTTATCTAAATAAAACGTTTCTTTACGAATTGGCTCTCTTATGTCCCAGTTTTTGTTGCATCCCCTTTTGAGTCACGGGGCGTAACACATGGGGGCTCGTCCGTTCTTAGGCTAATTCTATGCCTTATTTGAATATGTTTGGTTTTTGGATTTTTTTGTTGTTTCCTATTCCTATATTATACATGCAAGACTTAGCCATGAAAGACATAGATGCTGCGTCTGAAAGCTTCAAAATGCTGTCTTCGGAAACAGCATTCCAAAGCAGGAAGGCATCAAGGCATGTCCGAATCTAAATTCTGCTTTACTTCCTGTCACTGGAGGTACCTTCTTCTGAGAAAATTTTGAAGGCAGCATAGATGTATCCTTCACTGCCTTTGATATCTCACATTCCTGTCCATTCCATTCCGTGACTGTAACGCGTCTGGAAGTTCTGTTTGGTGGTCAGTTTTTATCTAAATGTATATTTCTGACTAAATGTTTGCACTTTTGCCAAAAGTGGTTATTGGTTATTTGTAGCCAAAAATCAGTATTACAGTAACTGAATATTTGTTTATTAGTCACCAAAATTCACGACCTGGGTATTCATTTGGTTTTTTTCCAGTAGAAGATGGATGACTCCGCCCCCCCCCGTAACCTGGTTGCATCCGTGACACCTGTGCCCAATTTCCCTTGCCTCTTTAAGGGAAGCAAGCTCGATGGCAGAGGGTGCGGATGGCCAACTTGATTGCTTTTCGTTATGGTTTGATAATGTTTCTTTTTGCATACATCACGAGACCACAGCACATTACATTTTCACACATACCCTTATGACACTATTACTGACTTTTGAATACTACAATACTTCGTTTTGTATATTTGTCTTATCTAAATAAAACATTTCTTTACGAATTGGCTCTCTTATGTCCCAGTTTTTGTTGCGTCCCCTTTTGAGTCACGGGGCATAACATAGTTCATTAAACAATTACGCTGCCTCAGAAGCCTGTCTTAAATCAGGTTCATGAGGTGCCTTCATGCAAAAATGCTGCCTGCAAAGTCATTACCTAATAGGGTAGGGTGACCATACGAGCCATTTTCCCAGGATGCATCCTTGTCAGGATTTCTATATTGCCTAAAATATCCAGGTTTTGGCTGTTTGCACTGTGCAGATCGATCTTTGTATGACATTCATAAGAGCTATAAAGAGCAGAGCAGATGGCTCCTTATGCTTTCGAATTACTCTCATGGTACTTTGGTGTCATACAATGATCAGTGAGTAGCAACGCTTCAAGTTGAACGAACAAACAAACACCTAACATCTACGTATATTTGCATTGCTTTGATCGTTCTCTGTAGATCTCACCTTCTCACACAACACGATTGGTCAATTAAGTACAATACCTGCATGTTATTGGTCATAATACGTTGGATGTTTTAGGCAATATAGAAATCCTGGCAAGGGAAAATGGCTCATATGGTCACATCATACGGCAGAGAGGCAGCAGGTCAGGATCCTCAAATCTGGAACTCGAGATCCACTTTCCTGCAGAGTTTGGCTCTAACCTTAATCAAACACACTTGAGCATGCTTATCAATGTATTTGGGATCATAAGAAAATCACAGGCAGGTGGCTTTGATCAGGGTTGGAGCCAAACTCTGCAGTGCAGTGGACCTCCAGGGCAAGATTAGAGGAAGGGGGGCCTAGGCTTTCGGACTCTAACAGGGTTAATGAGACAGGAGAATGTAATCAGGGATGATTAGTCCAGGAAAATGATTATGTGAGATAATGTCCATGACATACTGGCAACTGAATGGTATGGAGTGCCCTCTAGGGACTATTAAGGGCACTCAAGCTGGTGATTGTGACATTAAGACTTTACAATTGTATTTATATTCATTCAGAAAGAACACATTAAAAAAGTAAGTTAATAAAATGATTTACAAAGCTTTTAAACATGTTGGTGATATTCAGTGCTATAGCCTTGGTGTTGAGGTTCACAAAGCAAGCAGCAATACATCCACACTAGCTACTCAACTTTCCTTGAAATGCTCAAACTTTGTTACAAATGTCACTTTCTCAATATATACTATGTACACATGTATAAACATACACACACACAATTTGCTCAGTGCATAAAAAAAAGTGTTCGTCGGATAAGTTGGCATTTGTATTGTAAACAGTTTATTTATATAATAATTAGTGGATACTTTTATTTTTTAGAAAGTGACTAATATTTTATATGTAGATCAATTTCTCCTCTCTAAACTGTTACTCAAACATGTTTTGGCACAGCTGATGCGTGAATATGATGTATCACAACACTACTGAGACTTGAGGATAAGCGGGGGGTTAAAGTCCTTAATGTCGATCACAGATCAAATAATTCTCAGTCAACTATGCATTTTACTCAAATATTTGGTGTAGGACATTAAATGCGCCTTTTGTAGATTTTTAAACCAACATATGTATGTTTATATATATATATATATATATATATATATATATATATATATATATATATATTAGCAGTAACTGTAAAGCGACTATTGTAATGGCTAAATACAATGCAAGAAAATACATTAATTACTAAGAACAGTTAAAATATACTTTTCATTTAGTGATTTTAATGCTTTAAAGGGCAATTTTAGATTGTAATGTTCCATTGTTCTGCTATCTTTTCTGCTAACCATAACAGGTACAGCTGTCATAAAACCAGAGAGAAAAGCTGCATGGTTATAATATTGTGTAAGAGAGTCAGTGGTAATATCATTGTGTTCCTATTGATCAGTGTTAGAGGAACTCCACTTAGTCTGACAGTTAGTCTGCCTCAAACCAGGTTAGTTTCCCAGCATAAGTTGCCACAGTGACTGAGGTTGAACTATGTTAAATTTGCTTTATGGAACCACATCATTTGACAATGAGTCAGACTAACTGAAATAAGCTTGGCCTATTACCTATTTGGTAAACTTGTTTTTTGAAACCAGTCTCGAGGTGTCAGAAGTCAGAAGACATGTAAGTTAATTTATGATTTGCTGTCTGTCTGAACCAAATAAATAAAAGCAATCCTATTTATTCCCTTGCATTGGATTGCATTGTGTTGAATCTATTAGAATCAAAATTGGATGCATTGCATTGTAATAGGTGAATCGTTTTGCATCGCAATGGTAGCTGCTTCATATGTATCTTCAGTGTAACGTCAGTCACGGTGCCAGAATTTTTCCTTTACCAGTGGTAAGGGTGGACTAGACCAATATGTGGGGGTGCTAAAGAAATTATATTGATGATGTCAGAGTTACTTCATAAAGAAATGAGGTTAGCCCTCCCTAGCCCTGGTGTAACGGCTTCACTTTATATCCTATCGTTGGCTATACATCGAGATGTGTATCGCATCGGCCTCAGTTAAGGAGATGCACATCCCTTATATATATATATATATATATATATATATATTAGAGGTGGGCATAGATTCATTTTTTTAATCTAGAGTAATCTCACTGTGTTCTTGAAATTATTATTAAATTATTAATGAGATTAATCTAGATTAAAATGGTTCATTGCCGATGGCATTCAGAATATGTGTGTTACCCAAATAAAATTGACAAACAGTAAGTCTTTGAGAAGGGGTTTATCAAGCTAGATGGTGCATTAGAACATCGAGTCCGTGCTACACCACATACGTAACGCACACGGACTGCATACGCACTGCAGACGGAGTATGTGTGAAAGAGGGCATGAGCAGGGCTGTAGCTGGGGTCAGCGGGGACCTGGTGAAGGTTGTACCAGTGGGCCCTGTTTGAAATTGTTTAATTTGTATGTTCGTTAATTTTTATTTATTTGTGCTATTTACACAATGTTTAAGTTTTTTGTAGGTGTCAAGGTAAAGAAACCAAATAATTAAATGTATATATATATATATATATATATATATATATATATATATATATATATATATATATATATATATATATATGTATATATATATATATATGTATGTATATAAATAAATATCTGGTGTGTGTAGTTTTAACAGTAAAACCAAAAATTATTCAAAGTAGTCAAGAGCAGTGAGTGATTTTCATTTTCATTTTCTTGGATTAACATTACAGCAGCCAGTAGCTAAATTAGGCGCGGTCACTTTAAGAGACGATGAACGCATCCAATATAATACAAATCCCATTTTTTCATCAACTGTTTACTTTCACTTAAGAAATAACTGACAGTTTTAATCGAGCATAATTTCCAAGGTGGATATTTTTACATATTTTGTATGTATTTGTCGGCACAAGAGCAAAAATAGGCAAATTCGATGTTGAAGTGTTTTGAGACCCCTTTCTCTGCATGAGCCCTGTACACCAGAACACCACAAGTACTGAATTGGGCTCTTTCACATCTTTTTGTTTGTTGAAACTGTGATTTATATTTGTTCGTTCAGGTGTAGGAGGGACTTTGAGGAGTACTTTGCAGAAGAGAGCTCGGTTCAGTGTCGCTGTCCGTGAGATGTGGCTCTCTCTCTCACTCTCTCTCCCTTCGCACCGAACACAGCGCGCAGTAACCAGCTCTGTTCAGCTTTTCCACATCTTGTGTTTGGATGCTTTAATGTTTAAATCGACAACCGGTACGGCTTAAAAAGACGTGAAAAAGATACTCTTTCATGACGATGCGCAGCAGTGACCCGTAAACTGTCCTGAGCATCTTTTTAGGCTGGCCTCAGCCAGTCGGTTATATAAAATATCAAGGTGAAAGTCATCATAGCTTGCTTAGTATAGACCCAGCTCCCAACTCGACTTTGAGAATAGATTAACGGCGATATTTTTTTATTGCCCGTTAAGAGTCGCGCGTTAACGCCAATAACGGCCCACCACTAATATATATATATATACACTTTCTTTTTCATGGTTTGGTTCGGTACGGTTCGGTACATTTTAGATACAGCAAAAATTAAAAACATCTCAACTTTTCAGAATGCCGCAAGTGCACCACGGGTCATGTGACAAGAACTAACCAATCAGCTTCATCCTTTCCCGTAACAACGTTGAAAGCTCAGCCAAGATGAAGGAACAGCTGATCATAGTTGTATATGGATTGCAATTTTGAAATAAATTTAATAGCAGAGCTAACCTACTGCAAGCGATTTTTAGAGCTGCAAATCCATTTATCCTTTGCTGAAATTTCCGCTTCTTCATGGAGAGAGCACGTCATGGTTGCTTAGCAAAGGCAGACGCCTCAGGGGCGCAACTGCCCGAGCGCTTTGGAAAGGAGGAGAAAGACGTGCCTAGCGTTTTCCACGCGTTTTTAGGCGCGATATGTGAATGGCCCCTAAGGCGCTTGCTCACTCAGCACGCGCTGAAGGCTCGTTGCAAAATGTCTAATGCATTTAACAGACCAGAAATAGAAGATCCTCCAATAACCAACAGGTCTGGTGTTTGGGTGCACTTTGGATTCCCTGTAAGCTATAATGGTGATGATAGAATGAATGGTAAATAGTAAGGTCTCATATCCGCGGCTATAACATAAATGAGGCCTACCAATCGCTGCGGTGATGTCTTTTGCCATGTTTGAATCCGCTGGAAATGTCTGCCTAAATGCTGCGGGGATAGTTTGTTGTGTGTATGTTTCTCCTTTTTTTCGTCTTTTCCAAGATACTGACACAATAAGGTGATGTCGGCGTAAATGAGTTTACATGTTTTAAGAATTCCCGCTGGTGTACCCTAATGTCATGTAGATGCGACATATCGTTGTTTTTTTACCCACCACTCTCTTGCCTTCACCATTATAGCTTACAGGGAATCCAAAGTGCACCCAAACACCAGACCTGTTGGTTATTGGAGGATCTTCTATTTCTGGCCTGTTAAACGCATTGGCCACCGCGTACCGTGCAAGAACTGCTCGCTCACTCAGCGCATACTGAGTGAGCGAGTGCCTGACTGAGTAGCCTAACATAAACATATAAGTTGGTGTTTTTTTTCTTCTTCGGGGGTATCAGGGGCGTTGCCTGTTACGTCGTTTGGGTTATTGGGCTACCTTGTTGAACGCATATCATTATATTTCACTTTCTTTTTTTTTTTTCAAATATTTAGTCAAACGAACCGTTCGGTACATAATGCGTACCGTGTACCGAACCGAAAGCCTCGTACCGAACGGTTCAATACGAATACGCGTATCGTTACACCCCTAATATATATATATATATATATATATATATATATATATATATATATATATATATATATATATATATATATATATATATATATATATATATACAGTACAGACCAAAAGTTTGGACACACCTTCTTATTCAAAGAGTTTTCTTTATTTTCATGACTATGAAAATTGTAGAGTCATACTGAAGCCATCAAGGGCTATTTGACCAAGAAGGAGAGTGATGGGCTGCTGCGCCAGATGACCTGGCCTCCACAGTCACCGGCCCTGAACCCAATCGAGAAGCATCTCTCGGGGAACTCCTTCAAGACTGTTGGAAGACCATTTCAGGTGACTACCTCTTGAAGCTCATCAAGAGAATGCCAAGAGTGTGGAAAGCAGTAATCAAAGCAAAAGGTGGCTACTTTGAAGAACCTAGAATATGACATATTTTCAGTTGTTTCACACTATTTTGTTATGTATATAATTCCATATATAATTCCACGTTAATTCATAGTTTTGATGCCTTCAGTGTGAATCTACAATTTTCACAGTCATGAAAATAAATAAAACACTTTGAATGAGAAGGTGTCTCCAAACATTTGGTCTGTACTGTATATATATATATATATATATATATATATATATATATATATATACATATCTCCTCACAACAGCTACAATGCAAATACTGAACCTCATTTTAAATAACACAAAAAAAAAAAATCAATTGTGGGAAAATTACAAATGAACAGAACAGACACATCCTCTTCATTTAATGACTCATATCTTAAACAGTAAGTCAAAGGACAAATGACAAAGTGCTTTAAACTGGTTTTACTACATGTTTGATTTTAGTCAGTCTCTTTAGTTTCACTGTGCGTGAGAAAGCTTTTACACTCTGTATATCGGAAAATTTGTCATTTGTGTGGGTGTTGTTGTTCTGCCTCTCTCGCTCTTAAAATAGAATGTGGCTTCACCAAACACAATGTACTGTAGAGCTCATGTACAGCTCTCTATATATACAAACTGAGGTATGCTCACAGAATTACTGCAAGCTTCATTTTTATTATTTAAATTGCATGGTTCTTGAAAGCAAGAAAGCAATATTCCCTTTTTTTTTTTTTCTCAAGACTGCACTTGTAGTATAATGTTAAAATAAACACACACACACATATAATATAATATAATATAATATAATATAATATAATATAATATAATATAATATAATATAATATACTGCTGTTCAAAAGTTTGGGATCATTAAACTGCAAAGACTAAAATCTCGAACCCAAAGAGATATTCTTTATAAAAGTTAAGACTTGTTAAGACCCCCCCCCCCCCCCCCCCCCCCCAAAGTCTAAGAATTGCAACAAAATGCATAAAAAAACAGTTAAAGTCATAATAATCTGGGATAAGCCATTCACTCTTGTTGAATGCAAATGCCGTATGCTGGAATATGAGCAGTCATGTATTCTGTCCTTTTGCTTATAGGGCGCGTGCACAGGTGAGACCTGAACAGCACACGTTAATATCTGTGTCTAAAATAAACTAATTTTAGCCTTGCCAGTATACTGTAAATATTTAACAGTCAGATGATTCAAGCTCGAGCACACAGTGAGAGGATTTGTGCGTGCGCTCATCTGAAGCGTGCAAATATTAAGCTCTCTTTGAAGTATTGTGTTTGAATGGAAAATTCACATTAAATTAGGTCAAAATGGCCATCTTGGTAAGTATCCTATTACAGACACATTCCGACTGAATGTACTGTATCAGGGACAGCACGTTTTTAAAATATTAATCATACAGCAACAAGGAAATCTTTCACTGCTCTTGACTGAATAGCATTTGAAACTTTAATAAAGTTTTATCTTTAATTTATACAGTAAAATATGCAGTGCTGTTTTACATTTGATTACTTAAATTTTTATAATAATAGTAAAGTTAGACCTACCTAAAAAAACAAACACAAAACAACAACAAAAAACAACTGAAAATCTGTTTATTTTATTTGTATCTTTACTCCTATTTCATTTATTTGTGCTGTTGCTTGTAGTTAGATTCTTCTTATTTTCTTTATTTTTATTTGACAGTATAGTTTTTCCCTATACATAGCACATACCGAACTGTACCGAAACCGTGACTCTAATAGCAATCCAAACCATGAGTAAGTTGAACTGTTCCACTCCTACTGTATATAGTAAGGGAACGTCCCTAGGTTAATGTATGTAAACATGGATCACCAAGTAAATAAGACTCTACATCAAAATGCTATGGGAACACATTCAGCGTGACCACTCTCTAAATCATATGTGCAATTACTTTAAGGGAGAGGCGGGACATCACAGATGCGGTGACGTAGCGAAGCCTAAAAGCATATGTGATTGAGACAGCGGCAAGCTTCTGGTAAAAGAAAGGAAATGCTCGCAGGGATGCCGGAAGTATGGCAATGAGACATTGCATCTCATTCCCTCTGACAACCATGGTCACGTACACAGCCTAAGGACGTTCCCCTTCAGGAACTCAGCCTGCATTGGAAAGAGAATGCCCACTTTGCCAGAGTGTGGAAGAGAACAGAGGAACCAGGAGTGGCACTAACATCGAGGTCATAAACAAGTGAGTAGTGTGGACCAGCCCGCAGAGTTACAGGTGTCAAGCATGGTGAACCCCAACAGGAATTATTTGGAGGCCGCCATGGCCCTAGTAGAGTGAACCTTGAACCTTAAGGGGTAAGGAAGATCAAATGACTCATAGGAGAGAGAAATTATATCCACAATCCACCTGCTAAGGGTCTGCTTAGTGGCAGGGAGAACCCCCTTAGAAGGACTGTAACTAACAAAAAACTGGTCTGACTTCCTCCATGGGGCAGTTATGTGGACAAGTTTCTGGTGGTCTGGGTCCGAAGGCCTGCAGTATGACCAGATGTGGGAAGGAGGAGGTCACTTTAGGCACATGGTCCAGTCATGGGTACAGGAAAGCTTTGGCCATGCCAGGTGTGAAAGACTGCCTGAGAGAGAAGATCCCTCCAGATGGTAATGGTAATCTCCCATAGAGGGCCACTCAAGGTCCAAGAACCATACTCAGCCTTGACTGCTTCTGTACCATAGCATTCTTTCTGAGGGGGAGCTGGGTTAGTGAGGGTGAACAAGACTGGGCAGGGCAAGGTCTCTTTAGTCACAAACAGGTACACCTGAGCCTGGCCAAACACCCTCCAATTCTGCTTCACCCACTTGGAATCCTACACCACACCCAGATAAGTTGTCCTCTTTAAAGGAGAATGCAAACTTTATTGTAGCTCAGTCACAACCCCAATTCTTTCTTATGGGCAAGGACAACATCTTGATGATGAGCCACTGTCTATTTATGATTGAGCTAATATCAACCAATCTTCAGTAAAGTTCAGTATCCGGATACCCTGGAGTCACAGTGGAGCCAGAGTAGCATCCACACACTTAGTGAAAGTGTGGGGTGAAAGTGCAAGGTCAAAAAGAAGAATATGGACTACCTCATTGACCTCCTTCCTCAAGAGAGTGTCTACTTCTTGTTCCAAGACCAGAGCCTGCTTGGGGCCCACCAAAGTTGGAAACACCAAATTGAACCAAAGTGGATTAGACTTGAACCAAACCTTTAGCCTCTTTCTACAGTGTGGAGGACCCATTGAAACACATTTGGCAGAAGCTTCCACACTGCCAGATGGTCTACTAAGGGAATCAGTCTCTCAAAATGTTCCTCTGGTATACTTAGAGTGGCTAGCTAGGTGCCCTGAAGATGAGGACTGGCAGATGATGGCCAATTTAGCTGCTCAGGTAAGCACCTGTTCAACCCAGGGCATTGACCTGTAATCTTGATCATTCAGTTCTTAAATGTTAGAATAGTAGCTGGGGTTGGAAGATACGGGCTGAGAATTACATCACTTTTGAACTCGACACCTTGGGTTGGAGGCCTGGCAGGAGGCCCCGGCATGGAGTCCCCGGCATGGAGGTATTGTCTCAGAGTGCAGATAATATTCATCTAATTTGCTCTTAGGCAGCTCAACCTGATCCAATTGCGATCCCCATAACTGCAGCAAACGCTCTGCTTCAGCTCCTCAAAGAGAGCCCTTCAGAAGTGGAGCATACACAGTGAAAGCTGCTTGCAATACAGGCAGTCAGGCCCCTCGAGAGGTGACTGAGCATACTCCGCTTCTCAACAAACGTGAAATGAGGGTAGGGTACCACACAGCCTAAAATGCTGTTTATTGCTGCTCTTATCTTTCTTAGATGTCATAGTAAGGAGTCAAATACCGAAAACAAAAAATAGGATGTACACTCAGAGAAACATACTGAATGACAGAAGTCTCCACCACAATGCTTTTAAGCTTCCTGGTTGCTACATCAACCCGCCCGTGATGTCTCACCACTCCATTGGACTGATAACACATATGATTCTGAGCCTGATCTTGCTGAATGCATTCCCATAGCGTTTCAACACAGCTGAAGGGGAACTTACGGACCACGTCTTAGAACCACGTGTCCCGGAGGCTCGGCGAAACACACCATCGAGGAAGATGTACAGGAGATGCTGAGGTTAGGGGTAATTGAACCATCACGCATCCCATGGTCCAGCCCCATCGTCATGGTTCCAAAGCCTGATGGCACACTCCGCTTCTGTAAAGACTTCCACCGCCTTAACAAAGTCTCCGAGTTTGACTGCTACCCAATGCCCCATGTCGAAGAGTTGTTGGACGGTTTGGGAAGGGCCGGGTTCATCTCGACCCTCGACCTCACCAAGGGCTACTGGCAGGTTCCCTTGATGGAACAGGCCAAACCGAAGACGGCGTGGGGAACCTGAGTACCAGGGGTACCAGGTGGTTCGTTGCCTCATTAGGCCGCAAGAGAAGAAGGTGGCAGCTATCCTCTCCGCACCGCATCCCACCTCCAAGATGCAGGTACAGGCCTTTTTGGGGTTGGCGGTGTACTACCGCTGCTTTATCCCTAACTTCTCCTCCTTAGCTTCTTCCCTGACAGACCTGACCAGGAAGGGGCAGCCGGAGAAGATCCCATGGACCCCCAAGAGGGAAGCGTTGTCCATCAAGTGGGCAGTCCTGGAGCTCAGGTATTACCTCATCGGCCGCCACTTCACCCTCATAACCGACCATGCTCCCACAGAGTAGATGGCCCAGGCCAAGGAGACGAACGCCAGGGTGACGCGGTGGTTCCTCGCACTCAAGGACTTCAACTTCATGGTGCAACACCGAGTTGGGACTGCCAACGCCAACGCTGATGGACTCTCCTGGATTTGGCCAGCTTTCGCAGGTCTGTCAGGGTCCACTCCCCGCCCTCCCCCAATCTCCCCACTTCTCCAGAGGAACAGGACGACACTTGGTGGTGGTGGTGGTTGTGGGGGGGCTGGGGGGGGGGGGGCATGTGTCCTGAGCTCTCGTCAGCGTCGTCCTGTAAACACAGCAGTCACACCTGCACCTGCTTGTCATCGGCTGAGCAGCCACACCTGGGCCCCATCAAGCTCTTGTTATTTAAACCCAGCAAACGAACACAGAGGTGAGAGATGTCTCCACAAGACTCGGCTAACCCCTTACTCTATTGTTTCTGCAGAGAGCAGTGTGGAGAGGAAGACGAGCACCGAACACCAATGACTTTTCACCACCCTCTCACACCAACGCCTTTTCACCACCCTACCCTTAATAAAATTCACCCTTCGGGGAACTAACCTGCATCCTCGAGTCATGTCCTTCTTCATCCCGCCACACCAGTTATTAAAGGGGGGGGGGGTGAAATGCTATTTCATGCATACTGAGTTTTTTACACTGTTAAAGAGTTGGATTCCCATGCTAAACATGGACAAAGTTTCAAAAATTAAGTTGTACGTTTGAAGGAATATTTCTGTTCCAAAAATACTCCTTCCGGTTTGTCACAAGTTTCGGAAAGTTTCTTTCGAGTATGGCTCTGTGTGACGTTAGATGGAGCGGAATTTCCTTATATGGGTCCTAGTGCACGTCTGCCGGAAGAGCGCGCGCTCCCGTATAGCAGAGCACTGAGAGCAGAGGCATTCAGTGATCAGAGCGAGAGCGTCGCGAAATGTCACAAAAGAAGTGTATTTTTAGTTGCCAGGCCAAGACAACCCTGCACAGATTACCAAAAAAAACAGCATTAAGGGACCAGTGGATGGAGTTTATTTTTACAGAGCATCAACGGAGTTGTGCAAGTGTTTTTGTTTGTTCCCTGCATTTCGAAGATGCTTGTTTTACAAACATGGCCCAGTTTGACGACGGATTTGCGTATCGTTTATTTCTTAAGGATGATGCAATCCCAACGAAAAAGGGCCACGATCGTGTGTTGGAACCGCAGGCGGTGAGTAAAACTGCTTCAAATATCTCTGCCTCCTTGTAAGTGCGTCCCCTCCCATGCCGAGACCCGGGTTCGAGTCGTTGCTGCTGCTGCTCTCGTTCAGTTTCAGCCTCGGGATCTGATTCTGGATCATAAATATACGCTGAATCTGACTGTTAGCCATGGTTTGTTTTGGTTGGTTTTGTCCTCAAGGTGTCACAGCTTCCAAATGCTCTCAACAAAAACCTACTGGCGCTCGTGATTCTTTAGCTCCGCCCACACGTCACGCCTCCAGCCACTCGTGTTTTTCTGGGAAAAATCGGTACAGACTATCTTTCTCTTATGAATATAATAAAACTAAAGACTTTTTGGAGTTATGAAGGATGCAGTACTACTCTATAGGTACTCAAGATTAACAGGATATTGAGTGAAAACGAGCATTTCACCCCCCCTTTAAGTGTCCTTATATTGTGTTGGAGTCCCCTACAACAGTTTTAAATGCATCTTAGGTCAGAAAACACTGTACATACATGTATACTAGTGATGTGCGGGTCGTCTCAGCCACAAACAAAAACTGAAAATAAAAGTGAAGATGGAAGATGAGGTTTGGGAGAAATTGAGGTCAAGAATTGACATAATTAAAAGCAAAAAAGGTCAGGCTGCCAAATCTAATGTTTGGGACCGGTTCTCAGAAGTAGTTGCAGGAGGAGACAACAGCAGTATCAGCTATGTGAAGTGCAAATATACAAACGGGCACTTCCAGCATGTCAAGACATATTTGTGGGGGGTCTAAGAAAAGTGACGGCAGTGAAACGTCTCAAAATATTACTGCTTTCTTCAAAAGTAAAGTACCAGCACATGTCAAGTCTGAGGTCACCTACGCTTGTGTTGAATTGTGATGTTATGATCTGTGGCCTTTCGACATAGTATCTGAAAAGGGATTTCATACTGTAGGCCAATGTCTAATTAACATTGGTTCATGTTACGGACGTGTGGATGCCAGCAGTGTACTTCCTCACAGGCAAACTCTCTCAAAGAAGATAAATAAAGCTTTGGATTGTGGCATAGCTTTTACCACTGACTTGTGGACTGATGATTTCAACAAACGGCATGCATGGCGTTTACTGGTCACTTCATTAATAACGACTGGAAATTGGAGAGCCGTGTCATAAGCACAGCTGAATTTGACTCTATTCTCAAAAATACAGTGCACAACATCCACAAGCAAATTATTAAGAAACTGAATGACTTTGGTATTGAACTTGGTCGCTTATTAAAAGTAATGTTTGAAAGTGACCAGGGCGTAAAAATAAAAGCTGCCCTTCGCAGCTACAAATGGATGCCGTGCACAGCCCATGTCATTAACATCATTCTCAAACACACATTTGATGTAAAAGAGAACACACCAACATACATGCACAACGTGAGTGATATCATTGCAAAGAGTAAAAGCCTTGTAAAAATCCGGCACTGTAGTACAGCTCCCACAAACCGTGACGCAGGATTGCGAAACCCGATGGAACAGTAAAGTTGCGATGATGCAGTCAGTCAGTAAACAGAACCATCAAATCCAACAGGCCTTGCAGGAGAAAGATCAGCTCCACAGAATGGATGGCATTCAGCTGGATGTGTTGGACAAAGTAACTGAGTTTTTGTTGCCTTTTAAAACTGCGAGTGAAGAGATGGAGGGTGATACATATCCAACTATTCGGTTGGTTGTGCTTTGGTTTATTAAACTGAAGAAACACTAAGAGCCCCGATACGGTGATCCAGAATACATGGTTTATACTCGAGCACAGTCAACGCAGTTGCTAAACGAGAAAATGTCCATCAGCGTCACCCACAAGCTTGGAACATTTCTTTGTCCTCGTTTTAAGTCCCTGAAGATGTTTCAAGCAGAGGAGAGAAATGCTGTGTATGACCAGGTCAGAAATCTTTGCCAGGGAATTTGCCAGTGCACCGCATATCCCTCCAGCAAGTTTGAGGGAGCCGGAGCGGATGCCTCGAGGTGAGTAGCACCAGCAAATAGATAGGCCTATTGGCCCGGGTCTCACGTTTTAGCTACAGTGGTATAATGTATGAGTAAAAGGTTAAATATTGTGTTATTTTATTTTTAGTTGATGAAGCCGAGCGAGTCACATTCAGTTCGGCCATCCACCGCCGACATACAATGGGGTTACACCGACAGTAGTCGACCCCCAGCAGGCTCTGGTGATGGAACAAGAAGTGAATACCCTATTAAGGAAGGAGGCCATCGAGGTGGTCCCTCCTCTAGAGAGGGAGTCCGGGTTTTACAGCCAGTATTTCATAGTTCCAAAGAAGGATGGGGGGTTGTGTCCGATCTTAGACTTATGTCATCTAAACCTCTCAGTAATGTCACTGAAGTTCAAATGCTCACTGTCAAACAGGTTGTAGCTCAAATCAGATCTCAAAGACGCATATTTCCATATATCCATCCTTCCACAAGACAGGAAGATTCTGAGGTTCGCTTTTAGGGGCTTTTCATTCTCACACATATGGGGGAGCTGGTTTTGAGACTGAACGCCAAGAAGAGTGTACTCTCTCCAGTTCAGAGAACCACCTATCTAGGCATAGTGTGGGATTCGACCACGATGCAGGCACGTCTGTCTCCTGCTCGGATCGAGTCAATCCTTACCTCAGTCAAGAGAGTCAGAGAAACCAGTCACTCACTGTCAAGCAGTTTCAGAGACTGTAAGGGCTTATGGCAGCTGTGTCCAACATGATACCTTTTGGCCTCCTGCACATGAGACCCCTACAGTGGTGGCTCAAGACCAAGGGATTTTCCCTGAGGGGGAATCCATTATGAACTATTAAGGTCATGCGCCGATGCCTTCGTGCCTTAGACATATGGAAGAAATCTTGGTTCTTGAATCAGGGCCCAGTGCTGGGAGCTCTTGGTCGCCGTGTAACACTAGCGACAGACGCGTTCCTCAACAGTTGGGGTGCGATCATGAGTGGCCACCCTGCCCACGGTCTGTGGAGCGGTCGCCATCTGACATGGCATACCAGTTGTCTAGAGATGCTAGCTGTTCATCGACCATTGAAATATTTCCTCCCAGACCTAAGAGGTCACCATGTGTTGGTGCGCACCAACAACACATTGGCTATCCCTTATATCAGTCACCAGAGAGATCTGCATTCGCGCCCCTTGTACAAACTGGCATACCAGATCCTTCTGTGGTCCCAGGACAAACACCTCTCATTCTGGGCCTCTTTGCGACTCAAGAGATATCGCAATGTCCCCTCTGTTTCTCTCTAGTTCATCCAGCTCCTCTGGTTCTGTATGCCTTTCCCCCTATCGCTCTGCTCCCAGGAGTTCTGGCGAGAATACGCCGGCGTCCATCTTCTATTAGGAGCCCTGTTTTGGCCGGGCCCAGAATGGCCCACAGATCTGATTTCTTTCCTAGACCAGGATCAGGACAGATCTCTCAGGCGCAGGGCAAGTTAATTCACCCTCGCCCAGAGTTGTGGAAACTGTGTTGGTGGCCCCTCAACGAGGAAACTGTACACCTTGAGATGGAAACTCTTCACCTCATGTTGCAGAGATCGCCAGCTTGACCCTGTTAACTGCCCAGATGGTACAGTTCTGGAGGTTCTATAAGCCAGGCTCTCTGCATGGTTAACCCACTCCACTTAAAGTTTTATGTGGCAGCCATTGTAGCTTACCATGTCACTTCCGGTGATCAATCAGAGGATAGACACCCCATAGTGACACGTTTCCTCCATGGTGCAATGAGGCTGAGGTCTCCAGTACAGTCCCGTTTTCCCCCCTGGGACTTGGTTGTGGTTTTAGAGGTGTAAGCTCCATTTGTGCCAATTCAAGATATTTCAGATACACATCTGATCCTTTAAACTGTAGGCCCCTTCGGTGGCCCTTACCTACCTAGACTTTGCGCTGGCATGGCCAAAAGCACTCTTATACCCTCGAGGGGGTTATGTTACAAAAGTTCCCTCTGTCACACCACAATCAATAGTACTGCAGGCCTTCTGCTCTCCTCCCTTCTGGGAGTCCGACCAGAAGAAGCTAACTGAATGTATCCAGCTCGAGCGCTGGATACCCATGTCCACAGAACTGCCCTGTGGACAAAGTCAGACCGACGGCTTGTGTGCCATGGTCCCCCCAGAGTGGGATATTTCCTGCAACTAAGCAGAACCTTTGTCGTTGCATAGTTGAAACTATCAACGTTACATATGGGTCCTATGGTCTTCCCCCGCCATTGGGAGCCAAGGCTCGCTCTACACAGGGTATGGCGGCCTCTAAGGCCTTCTTAGCAGGTGTTTCCCTCTTGGACATCTGCAACGCTGCAGGATGTTCCACGCCCTCTACATTTACCAGATTCTACAATCTAGATATGCGAGCTGCTACTGTCTCTTCTGTCCTCTCACCTTAGCTGTGCTCTTATATTAGGATACACACTAGGCAGGAGTTTGGCAGTGTTGGCACATTGTTCCCCAATGCCTTCGACGCAGCTCGAGTTCCTGAAGAGGAACGCCTCTAGGTTAAGAATGTAACCCTAGTTCCTCGAGGGAACGAGACGCGTGGGAACGAACTAGGGTTACATTCGTTACCTAGAGGCGTTTACTTTCATGCACATTTTTGCGTTCGGTATTTAATTCTACAATATACATTTTTACTTAAGATTTTATTCTTATATTTTTATTGTTTACTTTTATTTCATTCTTTCATAACTATATTTATGTATTTTTTCATCTGTGTTGTTTTCTTTAATAATTGCACTGTCCATGGAGTGGACCTGACTCACATTTCACTGCTGGTTATATATGTCCTATATAATTGTGTTTGTGACGGGAATAAATTTTTAATTTTGAATCTTAATCAATGATGTAGAATTATTTTTCTTGCTTCGTTTATATGAACTAAAGTAGTTAACTAAAATCAAGTAATGGAACCTTATTCTAAAGGGTTTCCCCCCTATGACCTGCTCTTTAAGATAAAGTTAGCTGCAGGGCTCTAAAAGTATGCTTTGAGAGAGAGAGAGAGAGAGAGAGAGAGAGAGAGAGAGAGAGAGAGAATTGTAATAAAAGTTTTCACAGTTAAGAATCTTTCTCCATCCTTCTCAGTTTGCAGTTAATTCCATGTAATTTTAAAGACTCTGGTCATAATATATATCATCACAATGCAGCTCACTGGTGAGAAAGCATTATTGTAATGTTGCTTTAATTATTTTAATCATCATCTGCAGCTGTAGCAGCTGAGAACCAAACAAAAGTAAATCATAATCCTCAAGGATGCTGGTATTAATCATTTCTTGTGTCAGTGTATTCTCAGCTTAAATTGAGTCTGCCAAATTGTTTTTCTAAGATACAACCTCAAATTTATCTCACATTATAACAATCTTCATAAACCATGCATTCACTTGTTGAACAGAGTCTGTTTTCATGAATGAGTCCATCATTTCACATCTCTGTGTGTTCAGTGTGCTCAATAATATGACTTTGACCTTCATTATGTATGTTTTGGTTATATTTGTAAATAAAATGCAAATAATTTAAAAAGCCAATTTTGCAATCTCCTCACATTCTGTCTTACCTGCCTCACAGTCACACGACTCATTGATGGGCCATTAGGGGATGGCCCTTTTGTTTCTCAGGTGTGAATCACTAAATATTCACTCCCTCGCATAAAGCTTGTCTATCACAAAATATGTCTTTGATTTAAATATTCTAGCCTACAAGACTGATTACTCAAAAATGTTGTTCAGAACTATTCATTATGGATTTTGTGGCCTTATTTCAGCTACTTTGTTTTCCCCATAACTTAGAAACCAGGCATAATTCTAAAAATTGTAAATGTAGATTGGACTTGCTCACATATTATTGTAGCATAGTTTGTGCTGAATTATAATAAAAAAAGAATAAAATTAAAGACATGTTGACCAATAGTATAAGTAGCTGAATAAGCACAAATGTTAGGGCATGTCAAAACATCTCAAAGGCCCCAAAATCACCTCCAACCTCAGAGGGTTAATGCATTGATGGCACATCAGAGCAAAAAGGTTCCCAGTTTGAGTTTACATTTACATTTACATTTAATCATTTAGCAGATGCTTTTATCCAAAGCAACTTACAAATGAGAACAACAGAAGCAATCAGATCGACAAGAGAACAACAACAATATACAAGTGTTAGTCTAGTACAGAACACATAGCCAGTTTTTTTGTTGTTGTTTTTGTTTTTTTTTAATATATTGGAAACAACAAAAGTCCTATTATTAGTTGGTTAAGTGCTGGCGAAAAAGATGAGTCTTTAGATATTTCTTGAAAATGATTAAAGGCTGTACGAATTGAGATTGGGAGGTTATTCCACAAGCTGGGCACAATCCAGAAAAAGGTCTGTGAGAGTGATTTTGAACTTCTTTGGGATAGCACCAAAAGGGGCCATTCACTTGCAGAGCACAAACTTCTGGAGGGCACATAATATTGAACTAGTGAGTTTAGGTATGTTGGTGCTGTGCCAGTCATCTTGTAGGCAAGCTTCAGGGCGGCTACTGGTAGCCAGTGTAACCTGATGAGGAGAGGAGTAACGTGAGCTTTTTTTGGCTCATTGAAGACAACCCTTGCTGCTGCATTCTGGATCAGTTGCAAAGGCTTGATAGTACATGCAGGAAGGCCCGCCAGGAGACCATTACAACAGTCACAACAGTACAACACCCAAGAAGTTGGGTGGCTTGCTCTGACAGAAAGGGTCTAATCTTCCTAATGTTGAATAAGGCAAATCTGCAAGGTCGGGTCATTGTAGCAATATGGTCTGTGTGAAGCTTAACTGATGATCCATCACAACTCCTAGGTTTCTGGCTGTCCTGGAAGGAGTTATGGTTGACGAACCCCACTGTATAATGAAGTTGTGATGAAACGATGGGTTAGCTGAAACCACCAGGAGTTCTGTCTTCGTAAGGTTGCACTGAAAGTGATGGTCATTCATCCTGCTAGAAATGTCACTCAGACAGGCTGAAATGTAGGCAGCTACCGTCGGGTCATCTGGTTGGAATGATAAGTAGAGTTGGGTGTCATCAGCGTAGCAGTGATAAGAAAAGCCATGCTTTTGGATGACAGATCCAAAAGAAGTGGTCCAAGTACTGAGCCTTGAGGAAACCAAGTAGCAAGTTGACTTAGAAACATCACCCCTCCAAGACACGCTGAAGGATCTATCAGAGAGGTAGGACTTAAACCACAGGAGTGCGGTTCCAGAGATGCCCATCTTTTTGAGGGGTGGACAGGAGAATCTGGTGATTAACGGTGTCAAAATCAGCAGACAGTTACAGTAAGATGAAAACTGAGGATTTTGAAGCTGCTCTTGCAAGTTGCAATGCTTCAGTAGCCGAGAGCAGGGCAGTTTCAGTTGAGTGGCCACTTTTGAAGCCAGATTGGTTGGTGTCCAGGAGGTTGTTTCTGTATAAGGAACATAGAGAGCTGGTTGAACACAGCTCACTCAAGTGTCTTGAATGGTAGAAGTGATACCGGTCTGTAATTTTCTAGAAGCGCTGGATTTAGAGATGGTTTCTTAAGCAGTGGGCATGTAACAGATAGTACTTTTACATAGTAGTTTAAACTGAGCCAGGTGGCCATTCTGTCTGGAGTTAGCATTTTCTCCCCATGTGGGTGTGACTTTACTTGGGGTGTTCCAGATTCCCACAGAATCCAAAAAACATAAAGAACAGTATGTATTAACCCTACAATGATTTACCAGTGACCCAGATCGTGTTTGATTTATTTTCCATCTTCCATGGAATGATAATCTTCTATAAAGGGGTCCTGAAATATAAGTTTCAGATAGTTGAGCCCAAGTTAAATCCTGAGGCAGAAGAATGTCACCACAACGCTTGTTTCATCATGATTATTGCTTTTGCTTGATCAGTTTTATATCGTTTTAAAAGTACTATCATTACTTAAAAAAGACACTTCATGTACACAGGTGTCACAAATCCTGTCCCTAGCCTGCCATCCATTCGCCACCAAATGTCGCCTGCTCATTATATTGCCTCTTACACCACACAGACTGTTACTTCACCCTGAACTACATTTCTCACAATCCATTTCACTGATAACACACACATACCCGAAACCTTTCACACTCTCTACAAAAGCCCGTCTCACTTCCTTTGTTAGCGCCTATCGCTGTATAGATATTAGCTACTTTACGGAGCCAGTCTTTGTTCCTAGTACCTTGTCTTAGTGTAGTCTTTCTTGTATTACTGCCTGTTTGCTCTTGTCTTGATCTTCTGCCTGTCTATAATTACCTCTGTCATCTCGCCATGTTAGGATACTGTTTCCCTTTGACTGGATCATTGCTTGAATATGGATTAGCCCTTTGGACTACCCTGTTTGACATTGTTTACTGATCGCCGACCCTTGCTTGCCTTTGAATTACTTTTCGTCTTTCCTCTTCTGTTACTTTTTACTGGTGTCTGACCTAAGCCTGTTTGACTATGTCTTATAATAAAACTTTGCATATGCATCCGCCTGCCTCTCGTCTCTGTCACTCTCGCCCCAACAAGGATCCAGCAGCTTTACCAAGGAACATTAGCCATGTAAGAATGCAGCAATTCTGCTGCAATCACTCAAGCAGGGCACACAATCACTCAAGGGTTACCCTGTGGAATATTTGGCTTTGGCAAATGGCTCAGAATTACCTGACTGTACAGGTCCTTCTAATAAAATGAGCATATTGTGATAAAAGTTCATTATTTTCCATAATGTAATGATAAAAATTAAACTTTCATATATTTTAGATTCATTGCACACCAACTGAAATATTTCAGGTCATTTATTGTTTTAATACTGATGATTTTGGCATACAGCTCATGAAAACCCAAAATTCCTATCTCAAAAAATTAGCATATTTCATTCAACCAATAAAAGAAAAGTGTTTTTAATACAAAAAAAAAAATCAACCTTCAAATAATTATGTTCAGTTATGCACTCAATACTTGGTCGTGAATCCTTTTGCAGAAATGACTGCTTTAATGCGGTGTGGCATGGAGGCAATCAGCCTGTGGCACTGCTGAGGTGTTATGGAGGCCCAGGATGCTTCGATAGTGGCCTTAAGCTCATCCAGAGTGTTGGGTCTTGCATCTCTCAACTTTCTCTTCACGATATCCCACAGATTCTCTATGGGGTTCAGGTCAGGAGAGTTGGCAGGCCAATTGAGCACAGTAATACCATGGTCAGTAAACCATTTACCAATGGTTTTGGCACTGTGAGCAGGTGCCAGGTCGTGCTGAAAAACAAAATCTTCATCTCCATAAAGCTTTTCAGCAGATGGAAGCATGAAGTGCTCCAAAATCTCCTGATAGCTAGCTGCATTGACCCTGCCCTTGATAAAACACAGTGGACCAACACCAGCAGCCGACATGGCACCCCAGACCATCACTGACTGTGGGTAATTGACACTGGACTTCAGGCATTTTGGCATTTCCTTCTCCCCAGTCTTCCTCCAGAATCTGGCACCTTGATTTCCGAATGACATGCAAAATTTTCTTTCATCCAAAAAAAGTACTTTGGACCACTGAGCAACAGTCCAGTGCTGCTTCTCTGTAGCCCATTTCCTGCACAAGCCTGTGAACGGTGGCTCTGGATGTTTCTACTCCAGACTCAGTCCACTGCTTCCGCAGGTCCCCCAAGGTCTGGAATCGGTCCTTCTCCACAATCTTCCTCAGTGTCCGGTCACCTCTTCTCGTTGTGCAGCGTTTTTTGCCACACTTTCTCCTTCCCACAGACTTCCCACTGAGGTGCCTTGATAAAGCACTCTGGGAACAGCCTATTCATTCAGAAATTTCTTTCTGTGTCTTACCCTCTCACTTGAAGGTGTCAATGATGGCCTTCTGGACAGCAGTCAGGTCATCAGTCTTACCCATGATTGCGGTTTTGAGTAATGAACCAGGCTGGGAGTTTTTAAAAGCCTCAGGAATCTATTGCAGGTGTTTTGAGTTAATTAGTTGATTCAGATGATTAGGTTAATAGCTAGTATAGAGAACCTTTTCATGATATGCTAATTTTTTGAGATAGGAATTTTGGGTTTTCATGAGCTGTATGCCAAAATCATCAGTATTAAAACAATAAAAGACCTGACATATTTCAGTTGGTGTGCAATGAATCTAAATTATATGAAAGTTTATTTTTTATCATTACATTATGGAAAATACTGAACTTTTATCACAATATGCTAATTTTTTGAGAAGGACCTGTATGTTAATAGACGTTTTCTATGATGGTCTTAATAAGGCTTTAAAGTCAAGATTGGTTCAAAAGAGGATCTCGATCATCACTGAGTAGTTTTTTGGATTATGTTTTGTGGACTGTTGGCTCATCGTTCACTGTGGATGTCATGGAGGAATGTGACACTACACTCACCCACACTACAGCACGCTCACAAAATGGTGGCAACGCAGAGTCTGATCTCAAAATGGTAGACATATGGTAATGGTCACAGTGCCCTGTTATGATACAGCTGCCAATCATGAATCAAGCCAAGACATAGCTGATTGTCATGAATCAAGTTCAGTCACAGTTGATCATCATGAGTCAAGTCAAGTCACAGCTGATCGTCATGAATCAAGTCAAGTCACAGTTGGTCTTTGTGAGTCAAGTTACAGTTGCTCTTTGTAACCCGGGAAAAATCGGGTAATATAACAAGAGGTGGCAGCACATGCTGCAGAACTTTCTGAAGCAGAGAAACTCGCTTCAGCTCCTTGCACGATGGAGGCACCCAGCAACGCACATTCAGTCTGTCTTACCACAGTCGAAGGAACCATTACTGAACTGTCCCTGTATCCTGATGGTCCTATATTAGAAACTCCAGAGGTGTCAGTGGTATCATCTTATGAACTCTCGTTTGGTCCTGTTCCATCCAAGGAGGCCATCTATGAACTTTTTGCCTGTCCCGTCATGGCTATTGAGGCCATCTGTGAACTCTCTGCCTGTCCTGTCACAGCTATGGAGGCTGTCTATGAACTCTCTGTCTGTCATATTCTGGTTATGGAGGCCATTAATGAACTTTTGTTCTGCTCGGAACCGGCCAAGGATGCCATCATAGAACTCCCAACTATGCCTGTAAAAAACACAGAGACAGTACATGGACTTTATTTTTGCCCCAGTTCAGCCAAGGGGTTTCTGTTGCAGCTCTCAGCCCTGCCTGTTACGACCAAGGCCTTAAATGAATTTCGTTGCCAGAGAGGCCACAAGTGAACTACCTGTTTGTCATTTTTTAAATAATGAACATGAATGTGAGGTGTCGGCCTGTCTAGCTCCTATCAATGCTTTTGACTTTGAACTATCCATCTGTCTTGTGTCAACTGTGTCTGATGGTGAATTATCTATCTGTAATGCAGTGCTTTCACCCACTGAAAAGTCGATCAGTTTAGCTTTGGTTAATGCACCTGGTTTTGATCTGTCTGCCGGTCCACTGCTTCCTAGTATGTCTAATTCTGAACTATCTGTCTTACCAGTTTCAGTTCATTAACATAATTATGATTATTTGTATTTCCTGTTTTCGTCCATTAGTATAACATTGAACTGTCTGTCTGTTCAGCCACTCCCAGGGAAACTAACATTGGACTTTCAGCTCTGTCAGCCACTGCCAATTAAACCATGAATGAACACTTTATGTTTCCTGCCCAGGTCCTTGGGGCTGTGAATGCTCTGTCTGTTCTTTATGTTTCAGCTCCTCTGCTGTCTTCTACCTGGTCTTGGCCATCGTTTCTGTCTGCTCCACTGTGGTGGTCTTCAGTTCAGCTCTTCTAGTTTTCTGCTCCGCCATGGGGATCTTGAGAGTCATCTACTCTGTGGTGGTCTTCTGTTCCACCTATTTCTCCAGTCCTGCCCTGGTCTCCTGCTCTATCAGTTCGGCCCTGGTTTCCTGCTCTGCCAGCTCCACCCTGGCTCCCTATTCTGCCTCTGTATTTTGCTCTACCGGTTCTAGCTCAGTCATCTGTTGCTTCACTTCCTCATGGACCTGGCCCTCCATCCCTCCCCTGTTCCGCCTCTGCTCCACAACCCTCCAGGATTATAGATTATATACTATGGAAGGCTCCTGTCTGTAGCCTTCCATCTGTTTGCCACCAGATGTGTATGTGTGAGGATTTCCAGTCAGGATTTAGACCGTATCATAGTACTGAGACTGCTCTCCTTAGAGTTACAAATGATCTGCTCTTATCATCTGATCGCGGGTGTATCTCTCTATTAGTTTTATTGGATCTTAGTGCCGCGTTTGACACAATTGACCACAGCATTCTTTTGCATAGACTTGAACACTTTGTTGGCATCAGTGGAAGTGCATTAGCATGGTTTAACCCTTTGAAGTCGATTAACGCATCTATGCGTTTTCAGTCATTTTCTCAGGATAACCCCGAAAAGAACTTAAATTACACTCGCAGTTTTAATCGTACAGATAAGAGCAATACATCAATCGAATCTGTAAAGGGTCTACTTTTTTTGGATACAGACATAATAACAAAACACCTTTGTGCACTTATAAAATAAAGATAACAAACAAGGTGCGCTGTCTGCAGCCTTTGTGTGCGCTGATCTTCATTTACAAACACGTCATTAAAATGAACTGTAACTCCGTGAATACACAACGAAGAGACATGAGAGAGATATCTATAGAAAGCCTGAAATGTCTACTTTTAAACTAAACAAGTGCTGCCGAAAACAAATATTCTGATATTCTGAGATAAAGTAATCCATATGAAAACAACGCAATGTCTATTTTTCATGTCTCCCTTCATTATATCTAATGTGACCACGCACCCGCGCTTGACACGCTATTCAGATTCAAACTAAAGCGCGCGGCTTGAATACGCCCACACAGAAAAAAAAGCAGCCAGACTGTTCTTCAAGTTTTTATTTTATTTTACTGTTTGCTTCGCGATGAGAGGAATAAGACATAAATCACTCCAAAAAGATGTGATGTGGTTGAGGATTTGAGAAATGGATTTCCTCAGAAAAAAGAATGAAGCACTTTATTCAGCAGAGATCATAAACATGAGTAAGTCTCTTTTTATTTATTTGTACTAGTTTTCACAAAACAAACATTTTACTAGTTAGACTTTTTCCAAATACTTTTTCCAAACTGTAATTCCTGACTAAATGTATAATCAAGTGAAACATTATGAAGTTTCAATAACAATATACAATACTATACCATTCAAAAGCTTGATGTAAATAATATAAATGTGACAAATAGAGATAACTCTAACAAAGTTAAAAACAATGCAGTTCTTTCAATTTATTCCCCCTAAAAAAAACCTGAAAAATATTCTCAGCTCTTTTCAACATTAATAATAATAATGATGATGATGATGATAAATGTTTTTTTTTTTTTTTTGGTAGAAAATAAGATTGTTAAAAGGATTTCTGAAGGATTGTGTGACTGGAGTAAGGATGCCAAAAAATTAGTTTGAAAGTAAGCTTTGATTGTCCCTAATAAACTGTTTAACTGCTCCCCCAAGTGGATATTAAATTATGTTGTGGGATAATTAAATATATTCTTAATAAACTACAAATATAAAATTATATAGATTTATTTTATTCTGACATTCTTTCTTGTAACTCCTCAATCAGTGGCAGAGCTGAATTAGAGGCTCATTATGCAGCTCATTATGCAGGGCTTTGTCTTCTCAGGTGTAAATCACAATGATATTCATGATAGTTGACGCCTACTCGCATATGACTTTTACCAACAAAAAGACAAAAAGTCTTAGAAAATTTAAATCAATATATTGTTTTCTGTGAGTGAATAAACAAGATGATTTTCACATAATTTAGAAAGAAAAATTCTAGGCTACAAGCTCCAGTTCTCAACAATCCCGGGAACCAATGTTATGTATGTGTTTTATGGCCTTATTCAAGTGATTTAACATTTTTAGTTTTTCACTAACCATGCAAAAAAATTTTTTTTCTCAAAAATACAATCATGTACATGCATGCATTTCACATATTATAGCCCAGTTTGTGCTGATTACAGTGATATTAGACTTTACCCATTTAGATATTTATAAGAAACTGAAAAAAAAAAAAACACAAATATCAGGGCATGACAAAACTTCTCCAGGCCCCAAAAAATACTCTTAGACTCCAGAGGGTTAAATCGTACTTATATGACCGCCATCAGTTCGTAGCAGTGAATGAAGATGTATCATATCGATCACAAGTGCAATATGGAGTACCTCAAGGCTCAGTACTAGGGCCGCTACTCTTCACACTTTATATGTTACCCTTGGGAGATATCATCTGGAAACATGGTGTTAGCTTTCACTGTTATGCTGATGATACTCAGCTCTATATTTCTTCGCAGCCCGGTGAAACACACCAATTTGAAAAACTAATGGAATGCATAGTCGATATAAAAAACTGGATGACGAGTAATTTCTTACTGCTAAATTCAGAAAAAATAGAGGTGTTAATTATAGGACCTAAAAACTCTGCTTGTAATAACCTAGAACACTGTCTAAGACTTGATGGTTGCTCTGTCAATTCTTCGTCATCAGTTAGGAACCTAGGTGTGCTATTTGATAGCAATCTTTCCTTAGAAAGCCACGTTTCTAGCATTTGTAAAACTGCATTTTTCCATTTCAAAAATATATCTTAATTACGGCCTATGCTCTCAATGTCACATGCAGAAATGGTAATCCATGCATTTATGACCTCAAGGTTAGATTATTGTAATGCTTTATTGGGTGGTTGTTCTGCACGCTTAGTAAACAAACTACAGGTAGTCCAAAATGCAGCAGCAAGAGTTCTTACTAGAACCAGGAAGTATGACCATATTAGCCCGGTCCTGTCAATGCTGCACTGGCTCCCTATCAAACATCGTATAGATTTTAAAATATTGCTTATTACTTATAAAGCCCTGAATGGTTTAGCACCTCAGTATTTGAATGAGCTCCTTTTACATTATACTCCTCTACGTCCGCTACGTTCTCAAAACTCAAAATCAGTTGATCAAAATCAACTGCGGGCAGCAGATCCTTTTCATATTTGGCACCTAAACTCTGGAAAAACCTACCTAACATTGTTCGGGAGGCAGACACACTCTTGCAGTTTAAATCTAGATTAAAGACCCATCTCTTTAACCTGGCATACACATAACATACTAATATGCTTTTAATATCCAAATCCGTTAAAGGATTTTTAGGCTGCATTAATTAGGTAAACCGGAACCGGAAACACTTCACATAACACCCTATGTACTTGCTACATCATTAGAAGAATGGCATCTACGCTAATATTTGTCTGTTTCTCTCTTGTTCCGAGGTCACCGTGGCCACCAGATCCAGTCTGTATCCAGATCAGAGGGTCACTGCAGTCACCCAGATCCAGTACGTATCCTGACATGATGGTGGATCAGCACCTAGAAAGGACCTCTACTGCCCTAAAAGACAGCGGAGACCAGGACAACTAGAGCCCCAGATACAGATCCCCTGTAAAGACCTTTGCTCAGAGGACCACCAGGACAAGACCACAGGAAACAGATGATTCTTCTGCACAATCTGACTTTGCTGCATCCTGGAATTTAACTACTGGTTTCATCTGGTCAGAGGAGAACTGGCCCCCCAACTGAGCCTGGTTTCTCCCAAGGTTTTTTTCTCCATTCTGTCACCGATGGAGTTTCAGTTCCTTGCCGCTGTCGCCTCTGGCTTGCTTAGTTGAGGTCACTTCATCTACAGTGATATCACTGACTTGATTGCAAATAAATGCACAGACACTATTTAAACTGAATAGAGATGACATAACTGAATTCAATGATGAACTGCCTTTAACTATCATTTTGCATTATTGAGACACTGTTTTCCAAATGAATGTTGTTCAGTTGCTTTGACGCAATGTATTTAGTTTAAAGCACTACATAAATAAAGGTTATTGATTGTTTGATTGAGATGTCGCCTGCTCATTAAATTGACTCTTACACCACACAGACTGTTACATGTCACCTCGGACTACATTTCCCACAATCCATTTAACTGATTACATGCACACACCTGAAACCTATTACACTCTCAACAAAAGCCTTTTTTTCCTCTTCCCTGGCAAGTGTTGTTAGCACCTAGCACCTACACCTACACCTGAAAAATGATTTTTGAATCATGAATTGCCGATCTTGGACAGTAATCGATTCAAAATGCTAAGAATCGAATGAATTGCAATTTCTATAGCGATTCAATGCTTTCAAAATGTATTCACATTAAATTACTACATGCACGAATGAATGGAGACCTTGAAGAGTGTTCGTGAATCGTGCCTCTTATCTGTCTTTCACGCGCTCCACCGTTTACCGCCTGACTGTCACAGGATTGCGTTCGTCTCTAACGCAGCTGACATGTGATCTATAGGACTCGTGGCCAGTAATGCTAACGTGAAGTTTTACTTTTCTGTAGTTTGTCAATGGCTCTCTGCATCTTACCGACGGAGTTACCGGAGCCGTCGACAGCTGTATTTATTGCATGGACGGAGTAGAAATGTAAGTGTCTAAATCATACGCACAGATCCATTGAATGATAAATGTTTTTAAACAATGCGGATGAACCGAATACACGAAGGAAACTTTTAAAATTAACCACAGCATTAACAACGACCTTGAAATAAAAGCGCAAGATTTATCTGATAATCAGATTAATGAAAGTAGCGTTTGTTTCATTAGCAAACAGATATCTGGCGAGTTTTCTCTCAGAATCATTCGCTGATGGAGAGGAAAAGTTAAATAGAGATGAAGACGTTTTCACACTGAAAGAGAAGCGATCTCGCTCTCATAGAACTCATTATGCAAATTTAAAATAAACCTCTGATTAGTTGAATACAACAAATCAACTACTAGAACTAGAAAAATCTTACTTGGGGACAGACGATTTTTTTTTGTCTTAACCAAAAAAACAGTCCTATATAAACCGGTTCAGCAACTTTGAAAGCCTCATAAGACACTGTCCAAATGAAAGAGCAATTCACACCTTTATCTCGACCTCCACAAGCCACACATATCTACTCCCAAAAACCCAACCCCCTCCAGCTGAACAGAATTCGGTCTGTGTTTTGGCTCTGAGGAACGGTATGTTACTTGGCTGAAACATGCCTGCACTCAGCAGCACTACTCTTTGTATTCATTATATTCTCGCAGCCCATATTATTATTTTCACAAGACCATAATGATAATAACAAATCATCAATTAATAATTAATCATTATTTTACTTAAATCATTGTTATTTGTGATCGTGGATGTTTGAGGAAGGCTTTAAGATCAAGCAGAATCCTCTGTTCCCGCCTCACAGCACGTGGGTCTCAGAGGCTTCACTGTCTGCGGTTTGACTTTACTGAATCAGATTGAGGCGAATACAACCAGTCTAGGGCTATTAAACTTAGAGCTCATTATATTGAAATACAAATCCAAACACCAGAAACGTTATGCATTTTATGAATAATGAAATATTATGAAAAGTATGCATTTTATTTATTCACATGCAGTATGGTTGTTGGCATTTAACTTTAAATTCTCAAGGAGTTTATTAGTAAAAAAATGATAAAATGTCACAGGGCATGTTAAATAGTCTAAATGAACTTGTGTTAATAATATAATTAGAACTAACAATATAATTAGATTTTTTTTTTTTTTTAATTAACAATTCCTGTATGGAATTGGACAGCAACCTTTATATCAAACATTTTTAAATCATCCACAGCTGAGCATCGCGGGAGGCTGATCAAGGCCCAGTTCCCCAAAACGTTCTTATCGCTAAGTAGTTCTTAACCTATTTGTTAACCTCTCTCTTAACCTTATGGCACGATTCCCGACACATTCGTACACTAAGTATATCTTCTGCACTTTCATAAGGTTGGTCTGGGCCCGGTTCCCCCGATAATGCTCACTCTTAGTGCGCTAAGAAGACCTCGAAAGATATATCTTACCAAAGTTGTTTATGTTCCTAAGTGTGTTCCCCGAAGTGTCCCTTAGGAAGCTTCTTAGCATGATGCCTCTTACGTCCGACGTTACAAGAGTGCTGTCCAAAGGGAGGGTGCTGAATTAGTTGGCATTGATTGCTCAGGAATTGATTTTCCACTTCACACGAAGGTGCATTACAGCGTTAAGAAAGACAACACGTTCTATGCAAATGAAACATTCCTCAAATTATTACAGTAACATTTATTTTAACATAGTTTAAGTTATCAGTAGACTATAGACTATAAATTAAATTATGAAATGGTCAGTAATATGTTCACACAATATGTTGTGACGGGTAGACAAACCGGGTATCCCTCGCTAATCATCCACCCTCCTTATCCCGTTGTGCCTAGGGTGACCACCCGTCCCGCGTAGCGCGTGTGCGCACAGCGTTTGACGCCCAATTCATGCGTCCTGCAAATTGAGACTGTGTCACGCATAATCAATGCTTGCTCAAAAAACGTTTATCGCTCTATATCCTCGAGCCCCAGGCAGCCAAGCGAACATTACTTGACAGTTCAGCACGCTGCGAGAGCGGGAGCGAGCGAGTTTGAATGAGAGAGGAAGTTTACATCTTTATTATTTCTGTTTTAACGTTTTTCCTACATTGTTTGTATTAAAATATGTTATGCAGGCAATAACTCAGTTTACTATTTGATTAATTTACTGAGGTGGCATCATTGTTAACTTACAAAAATGATGATAATTTGGTGGATAATTTACATTTTTCCGTTAATAACAGGTAGTGTATTCCGCTGTAAAATTAACAGTCGCCTGAGGACGATCAACAAGCATCTTTTCTGAGCTCAAAACGCTGCTTGAGCAAGTGTCAAGATACTAAAAGTAATAAATACATAATCATGAACGTTTATGTGTTTATTTTTGTTCTCAGTACGCTATTTTAATAGCAATTAATGATTATGAACATAAAAGCATAAAAAAAGATATAAAAAATAGATATAGTGAACTCAACTGCCATACACTATATAGGGATTAGTGAATGAGTGAATACCCTTCCCTTGATTTGTGATGTTAGACTTTTTTATATTATAATTTATTTAAAGTGAATATATTGTAATGAAAAATAAATAAAATAGCTAAAGTAAATCCTAAATGGAAGTGCATCTGTCAATTCTGTCATGAGCATACGTCAGCAATTACACATGTTTAGGGGAATAGGGCATTATTAATATACAATGTAAGGTGGTATGTGCTAGAAATGGGTAAACCACTATCAGTGAGTCTGCCCATGGGGTGTCCCACATTGTCCCTCAGAAACATACCCCTTGTCCCCCCTTGGGCTTATAAGCAGGTGGTCACCCTAGTTGTGCCGCTTGTGCCACTCCTCGACATGGGTTTAAGGACTTATAAAAATATATAATACACTTTTATATTAATGGTAAGATACTTTACAATCAGAATTCATTGGCTGCAGTTATTTCTGTTTAATGGGGTATTGATTGCCATTGGATAATGTTTTCAATAAAAAGCAACCTATGAACAGATAGAGAGAGTTAGATACAGAATATGGTCGGGAAGCAACGTAAAAAAAGGGCACCAAGCCTCTCGTCAGAGGAACTTGACGTTTTGCTGGACCTTGCCACCAGGTCAGAGATCACCAGTGTTGTGCCTGAACGCGTTCATTGAACGATAGTTCATGAACTCGTTCATATTTTGGGCGAACGTGAACTGAACGTGCTGAATTAATGCCTGATGAACATTACTGTCAACTCGTTCATTCTGGTGTCTGTGATCGGCACGCTCTCTCAGGTTAACTTCGTTCAGTAGGGTGCCAGATTTCTATGGAGCCTTCCAGACGAAAACCCGGCTAAAACACACCGTAAACGGGTCTTAATATGTGGCGGAAAACACCCAATCTGGCAACACCAGCCACCATTGTCGCACCGCCGTCCGCCGCATGCGTGACGCGTCATCAAAAAAAAAAAAAAAAAGCATGGAGGCAACAGCAGTATGTAGCAAGAAGGCGTATGATCATTTAAAATAATTTTATGATGTTTATGACAAGGTCGGTGAGAATGGGAGACAAAGCATTAAAGCAACAATGGGGAAATGCTGTCCCCTCAATGCTAATGTAAACCCTGGTTGGATAAGGATTCAAAATTGGATATGAAGATGAAATCTGACGCATAGCTTCATTGTTAAAACTGATAAAATAATTGCTGTCTCTGATTATATATGGGCTGTGGCAATAATTTTGAAAAATAATAGCTCACAGCAACATATGGAAAAAAATAACTATGAACTAGTTCATTTTTGGAACTTAGTGAACTTAGTACAAAATTTTGTAGTTTGAACTATGAACTGAGATAGTTCATTTTAAAATTTGTGAATTGAACTTTGAACTAGTTCACGTAGAAAGTGAACTTTCCCAACACTGGAGATCACACCCCTATGGTCCACTATAACCTGCACGTTTATGGCTGCGTATCCCTTTCGCGATATGTACGCCTGAACAATCACTGATGTATTGGCAATAGCGATGAGTGTGCCATCCACCAGGATGTAATCCCCAGCATTGTGCAGAAGGGCGTTGGTGACAGTGTGAACACACCTCCACACCGAGGTCTTGAGTAGGCCGTAGCCCTCTCCCATGACCTTGATGAATCTCTTTGTAGCAAAAAAAAAAAAAAAAAAGAAAATGTACCGCTGCAAGAATTCCGCTGCATTAGCCTGGCAAGCTCAGGTCTGATAAGGTCCAGCAGCTCCATAATGAGCTGTCTTGGGAGGCAATTTTTTTTTTAATATAGCCACGTCAGGCAAAATGTCAAAAGGGCTTAAGTTTTGGCGAATACAATTTTTTTACATGGGCTAAACGGCTCCGCGCCCGGCTCCGTCTTTGATTCAATTAAGGACACGTTGGATCGCTGCCATAGTTGGTCACTTATTGGACACCACCATGCTTACCTATTTATAGATCTTTATAGAGCCATTTAGAGCCAAATTGTTTGCCAGATTTTAATTATCAAAAGTGATCGCCAATTCGCTTTAATTACATTACGAAAAAGCCTAGTCTAATTACCACCATATTAGTTCTGATAAAGTCAACTTCATAAATAGGCCTGTATTCATTGCAAACATCATTTATTATGAGTCTTAAAATGTCCATAAAATAAAATCATTGTTGTCATACCATAGTTTTGTTGTCATACCATAGTCCCGGCGCCAGAAGATTTTAAAAGGGGGGGCTATCCCCAGCAAACACAGAACGTTGTGAGGACGTCGCCAGTTAGTCGTCATTTGGTCAGCGCGACATTACTTTATGGCAACGTTGTGAGGACGTCGTGGTAAAGTTCCATTTTTTTAAAATCTTGGCTAACTTCCCAGAAACGTCATGGGCACGTACTCAAAAGACGTCGCTAGTTAGTCCCATTGGGGACATTGTAGCGACGTGGTCAGCTGGTCTTCAGATAACTTTTAATATTATTGCACTAGATGTATTATTATTATTAAGATACCATTTGAACAGCATATTCTTTGGGAAATATACAAAAAAAATTAATCAAGCATGTTAAAATAATTATATATATATATATATATATATATATATATATATATATATATATATATATATATATATATGCCATCAGTTTAAGAACAATAAAATAAACAATTTACTTAGCAAATGGTGATAATGTTTGTTAATGAAAGAGAGTACGGGACAAATTAACATTTAAACCTTAAACTAGCAGCGCACGTCACTTTCTGAATGAGGTGCGCGACGTGCGCGTGCCCGTCATTTTGTAACGGTCAACTTCCAGCGGACGGACACGGAGGAAAGGTAAGTCCTATAAATCTACTTTTATTCATAGATTTTAACTGATATAACGTTAAATGCCATCAAAGAGGAGTAGTGTTTTGTATTTTTGTAGGTTTTCTCTTTCAATTTAATAAATAAATGCTCTGTTTGGTTAATTAGCTCAAAAGCAGTCTCAGAGGTGGTCTAAGGTAACGGTAACTGTTAAAATCGAATATAACCTTACCTAGTTTAAATTATTTGAAATTTATCACTATAAACTATACAGTGTTAACTTTCTAATAATTTAATTTTTAACCGTAGTAACGTTAATTAGTTTGTTTGAATGCCTGCTGCTCGAGCTTGATGATGCTCATGCTATCCATGCTGTGAACTTGAATATAAACCGATAGAACGTTAAATATAAAGTTTAACGTTAATTAGACCGAGGCTGCCGAAATCATGTTCAGTGTAACGTTATGTGGGATTAATAATTTCCCCTTTTCTCCCTCAAGTGGCAGGCTTGTAAATTCTGTCATCTGTTCATTATTGGTGTTGATGGTGTTTTTCACATGCATGCTTTTTAATGCTAGTTTAATTCTCAAATTGATCTGATACTTTCGTTCCACAAAAAGTAAACACATTTTTCACTTTCTTAGGGCCTGACAACCACCAGTTGAGTCCATGATTCAGTGAGTTCCTTATAAGGAAATATATTTGTTACCACCTAGTAATTTAAATGTATTATTTATTGCTTTAAAATGAACACATATATTTATCATCAGGGGAAGAGACAGTCTGGGCAGCAGCAACAAGACAACTATTACAAGTAGAGATGGGTTTCAAGAACTGGTACTAATTTGGTTCCTGACTTGTTCAGTACTGAAAACATTTACATAAGGTACAGGATCAATAGTGCTGCTATCAGTATTCTTGTAACATTGATTCATTACCCTTTAGACACAACCACATATCCTCCAAATCATCTCTGCGTGGATGGCAGCAAGGATCCAGGATCAAGAGATCATTCATCATGGAGACTGTTCCACAGGAAGCAGTTTCTCCTGGGTGAAAAACTAAACCTGGTTGTTTCAGCATCACTCAGGCAAGACTTAATACTTTTAAATTGATTTCAGTTGGTTATGTGTTTCAGGTCATCCTGACCATTCTGCTGTTCTGGATGTAAGGCCGTGCTGCAACTACATTTCTCGTGGTTGAAAGATTTGTGGAGCGGTATCCAGACATATAACGCCCCATCACACGGGGCGTCAACGCCTCTCGTTTACTTTTAAATGAAGTGACGTCAAGGATGGTGAAATGAATTCTAGAAATTAATTCTAAATAGAAGTTGAAGACTTCTCAAGCGCCAATGCAGCCGTCCTCCAGTCAGAACATCCTATGCAAATACCCTAGCGCAGACGCAAGCCAATCGAGTGCATGCAATACCAGAAAACTAATGTGATTGGCTGTCACTATGAGAAGAGACAGTAATTCTGATCCGATATCAGTGTCGTTTTTTGCAAAAAAAAATTTAAATCAATGTAGAATTTTCTATACTTCTGTGTAGGGATGTCAATTTTCAATCATTTCCATGATCGATCGTTGTTTAAATTAATGAACAAATAATCGATTAATCGTTAACCTTATATATAATATAATATATATATATATAAAACTGTAAATATATATATTTTACAGTAAAGACCAAAAGTTTGGACACACCTTCTCATTCAAAGAGTTTTCTTTATTTTCATGACTATGAAAATTGTAGAGTCACACTGAAGGCATCAAGGGCTATTTGGCCAAGAAGGAGAGTGATGATGACCTGGCCTCCACAGTCACCGGACCTGAACCCAATCGAGATGGTTTAGGGGTGAGCTGGACCGCAGACAGAAGGACAAAGGGCCAACAAGTGCTAAGCATCTCTCGGGGGAACTCCTTCAAGACTGTTGGAAGACCATTTCAGGTGACTACCTCTTGAAGCTCATCAAGAGAAAGCCAAGAGTGTGCAAAGCAGTAATCAAAGCAAAAGAAGAACCTACAATATGACATATTTTCAGTTGTTTCACACTTTTTTTGTTATGTATATAATTCCATATATAATTCCACATGTGTTAATTCATAGTTGTGATGCCTTCAGTGTGAATCTACAATTTTCATAGTCATGAAAATAAAGAAAACTCTTTAAATGAGAAGGTGTGTCCAAACCTTTGGTCTCAAACTGATATATATATATATATATATATATTAGACGGTTTCATCGGATGCACGCGCCTGGACCTAAGTTAACTTCCAGTCTGTGTTGTGTATATCGGTCTGGCTGCAGTGCCTTCTACAAACACAGTTAAAGGCAAGGTGATGAGATGAGTAAACTGAAGTTGGGCTCAGGTGGTAGTGCTGCGGGATATGTTTCCCATACATTTATTTATTTTTGGAGACTCGCCACAATTTTAAAACTGATCGATTTTCAAAAAGGCTTCGTTAAATAAACATGAGTAACGTTGCGTACTGCACGTTTAATAATTCCTAACATTTATATGTTTAAATATCAAAACGAGGCACAGGTGTTTTTATATCGCTGTATTTCTGAAGGAAGACTTGCATGTTATATGCCTGATAAAGCAGCGTGTGAGCGTAGCTCTGCTTTGTTTACAGCTGTTACTGGGGAAACCTCAACTTTATGTCTATGCTTTAAAACATCTCCTGCTGGCAAAGAATGAATTTGCATTTTCATCAAGTCCGCCTGATCCACGCAGCAAACATTTTTTGTTTGTTATCAAAAAATATCTACTCTAGAGGGACTTGGCTGTTGTTATTGATTCTATTTGGAAGTCTACCGGTTAGGTTAGGTCCACAAAAGCGCGCATGCGCAGTAACGTTTGTTTATGTTGTTGCCGTTGAAACCGTCTATATATATATATGTATGTGTGTGTGTGTGTGTGTGTGTGTATAATGTAAGTGTGTGTAAAATACATTTCTTTTAAATTCATAGCACAGTAATGAAGGCAGCAACATGTGGTAGATGGGACAGAACAAGAATCTTTCATTGTGCTAATGTATTATAATACGAAAGGGTATGGCTCCTATACAGCGTGCATCGCGTAAACACAACCAGTGCGCAGAATGATGCACTTGAAGCAACACAGAGTCACAGCGTGTAGCATTACTCACAGAAATGTTCAAAACACCAAAGGAAGAGATATTGTTGTGTATTATATGTGTGCAATATTTTGAGCCTTTTCTTTTAACAGTTTTAAATATCAGTTATTGTGCGCTCTTGAAGAGAGTTTCATTGTTTTGACTGTAGTAACTATGATAGGATGATACGCTAATCTGCCAATTCAATACTATCCCGATACTTGTGTGCCGATTCAATATATATTTATAATTATATATATATATATATATATATAATTTAGCATTGTGATTATAGTTATATAACTATTGTAATTCGTGACTTATCCAAATTGTCTGTAAAATGATGTTTGTTTCTGTAGATTTGAGGGAAAGATTAAAAACAAGGAGGTCTGGGAATGACTGAAGGGATCTGACAGCAGTGAGGGAAGGAAGTTATCACCAGAATGTAAGTTCTTTGAGAATGTGTGCATTATTACAAGTTGAGTTTTCATTTAAATGTGGCAATGTACACAGCTGGTCAAAAGTTTTAAATATATTTTAAAAGTTTAATTTATTTCTATAATGCACAGCTATATTTTCAGCATTAATTACTCCAGTCTTCAGTGTCACATGATCTTCAGAAATCATTCTAATATGATGATTTACTGCTCAATAAATTTTTCTGATTATTATCAGTGTTGGAAACAGTTGTGCTGCCCAAACATTTTGTCTACACTACAGTTATATTTATTTATTATTTATTTTATTTATTTATTTTATTTTGGGGGGGGGGGGGGGGGGGGGGTGGCTAATAGCAGGAATGCATAAAATTGAAAACCAGTGGTAGAGAAGACTTTTGTAATTTTACAAAAGATTACCTTTTTTTCAATGTTTTGAACTTTGTGTTTTATAAAATAATAATGAAGAAAAAATTCAACTTTCCAGAAATGCTAAGTTTTCTTCCCCATCATTTCTAATATGCGGTGCGTTTCCCTAAAACCAACTTTGGTCACAAGTTCCTTCTTTACCAATAGAGTTCAGTGGAACTAACAACCGTAGTAAGCTAACTGCAGATGTGATTTACATCATGTATGTCATGAGCAGATGTACACTTTGATCATAGCGCCAATAATGCGATTAGGTGCATGTAAATGCACTGATTTGTGATAATCAGCAATGTTTCCTGATCAGCAAATCAGTATATGAAAAAGATCATGTGACACTGAAGACTGGAGTAAAGTTACTGAAAAATTCAGCTTTGCCTCATAATTATTTCAATAAATATGTTTAAGTATATTCAAAAAAAGAGTATGAAAACTGTTACTTCTTTCTTTCTGTTTTCTTTTTTTTTTTTTTTTTTTTTACATTTTTTTTTTTTTAATCAAATTAATCTAGCCTTGGTGAGTAGAAGAGACTTCTCTTGAAAACCATAAAGAAAAGATTCCAGGATGAAGAGGAGGAGGAAGAACACGTTTAACAATTTTCTATAAGCTTGCCATTAGTTATAATAAAAACAATGAACATGACTACAATAATATGCTAAATGTTATTAAAAGATTCCAGTTTGCAAGAAGTCTGAGTGTCTGACTCTACACTAGAGGAACTCTTTTCTGAAGAAGATCAGGTGCTGAGAAGAAGCCTTGTTCTACAGCAAAACACTGCATCAAACCTCCTGTCCTTCCCTCAGAAGAGCCTGTCTTCTGCTGCTGGGGTAAGAAACACCCTCTTCCTCTTCTCTATCAGCTGTCCTGCACCTAACTCTGCCTCCTCAGCACTGTCTGAAAGAGTCATCTCCACAGTCAGTAATCACAGATTCTTCTGAGAAAGTCGATATGTTCATTTTCTTAAAAAACTTTGTTTTTTCGGGTGGGACAAATAATACAGGAGAGATGCTAGAAATCTCTATATTGTTCATTTTTCATATCTTTACGCTTTATGAATGTTTTTCTTCTGAGAAGCTCAAAAATTATGGTTCTTTGGTAATTGCTTTATTGTTTAGGTTTATCCTCTGATAGTGAGCACAGAGCCCTGATCATGACATGCAAGAAAAAGAAAGAAATCATGTCCATGATTTACTAATTCATTCCCTCTATGTACTAAAACGTGCACGATTACTTTTACATTTCATTGATTTGCTAAATCGTATGCACAATTTACTAATTCGTTCTCTTGATGTATAAATAGTGTACACGTTTTAGCAAATCGAGGGAATGAAATATAAAATCGTGCGCATGAATTAGCCTAAATTTTTTCCTGCATGTCGTGTAATTAAAGCACATCACCACCAGACATTTATACCAGGAGCCTCATATACGACGCTCACAGTTTTACTTTGTGCAGTATCTCTGTGCAGTATCTGCTGAATTGTTTCATATCTATTTATCATGTATTTTTCGTTGCACTAAATTATGTTGTATCAATAAGTTTACTGATAATTATTTTTAATTTTCACTAATAACGTCATTAACCATCTCCCCATCTTTAAGACAAAAATTCTCTATTGTTTATATTGTGTAATCTATGAATTGATGTGTTTAGTTTTCTGTGCTCATAACTTAGTAACATTTTGCATGGTTAAAGAACAGGTGCGATGTTCAAAATGTTTTTATACAAAGTAGTGCTGAATAAATATTGATTTGTGAATGAATGCAGTGTGTTTTTGTCTATTTTATATTAGAATGTAATGTTTTTGTATTTGTTTGCATTGCATGTATGTAATTAATGTATTAACTATGAATCCCCTATAATTAGATTACAATTAGATTTCATAAGGTTTATTTTTTGCACCAGAGATGGATTGAGTTTATTAGTTCTTTATGTATTTCAAGGTAATGGTGAGGTGAAAATATGAATTACCAATATGATCCTGTAATGTCACGTCCTCATAACGTGCCAGTTTGGTCGTCAGGACATACTCATCACGTTCCAGTGACGTTCCAGTATAACGTCGCCACGACGGATATGGGAATCACAAAGTTACGTCACTGGAACGTTATGTGGTACGTCGCTGAGACCAATATGGTATTTTATAGGAACGTCCTCATAACGTGTCAGTTTGGTCGCTGGGACATACTCATCACGTTCCAGCGACGTTCCAGTATAACGTCGCCACGACGGATATGGGAATCACAAAGTTACGTCACTGGAACGTTATATGGTACGTCGCTGCGACCAATATGGTACTTTATAGTAACGTTCTCATAACGTGCCAGTTCGGTCGCTGGGACGTACTCCTCACGTTCCAGCGACGTTCCACTATAACGTCGCCACGACGGATATGGGAATCACAAAGTTACGTCGCTGGAACGTTATTTGGGACGTCGCTGCAACGAATATGGTCTGGTCCAGTTACGTCGTCACAACGTAACTGTGTTAGCTGGGTCCCTTCTTCCAGGGGGGGCACATAGCGTGAGTGTCGGTGGGCGTTTGGTGATGGAATTTTATTTTTCCTATAAAACAAAGTAACTAGTATTACTAATCATCGTCACTATTTGCAAAGAAAAAAAAAAAATATTATGATTTTTCACTGGCCCTATGCACATCAGAACTGGTTCAAACTTTACGCAAACATTTTTTAAAGTCACGATTAAAATATGATGACATTATAAACTAATTATGCATTCTATAGTAGCTAAATAAAAAAAAAACACCAACCTGCTAGAACAGCTGGAGTCTGCGGCGCTTACTCTCGTTGAACCTTCTCAGTAGAGTATCTTTCCATTTATCCCGAAATGTTCTTGTCAAGTCTCTTTCAAATGCCAATTGCACTAAATGAGCCTTTCGCTGATGTAGCATGCTCCTTCGGTTGTCCGTTAACACGTTTCAGAGTAGAAAATGAGTTTTCGCATGTAGCTGTAGAAGCTCCAAATGTCAGCGCACATTTAATTGCAGTGAGTACGCTAGGCATGGCTTCAAGCGTGGTATGATGCTCCTGACGTATTTGTTTAAGACGTTCGTCTGTGAGAAGTGCGATTTATAAAAATAATAAAACCTATATTTCCCTAAAGACTAGTCATGTTTTTTGGCTGTTTTAACTTAGACGTGTCTGCTTCTATTTTAGCCAATTTATTTTCAATAAACAAAAACAAAAATAATAATAATAATAAAACGAAAACAGCTCGTTATCAGACTGTAAAAAAAAAAAAAAAAAAAAAAAAAATTAAAAGTCATGACAACATATTTTTTAAGGTTGGCTACTTTAACTTATAGAAATAATTTAAGCAATTTAATGCATTTTTATACTAGTTTAAATCTGAAATTTTAATACTATTAAACTGAATTTAAAATCTCATGGAATTTTAAGTTTAAACGGGTGGAAATGCCACAGTGAATATTAAATATAGCCTATGTTACCATGAAACTAACAAAATAATTAGAATTTTTTTTTTTTTTATTAACAATTCACATACAATATGGGACAGCAACCTTTATATCAAACACTTTTACGTCGTCCACAATTGAGCAACGCGAGAGGAAGGTATTGCGCAAGAGCGCACAAGTGAATGCGAAGAGAATTCTTAGGGGGTAGGAGGATTTTTTTACTCTTTAATTTTCATATGCAATGAAAAAAATGGGATAAACACGAAATAAATAAGTAAATAAAATAAATTGATATATATATATATATAGGAACACACACACGGTTTAGAACATTTAATATTTTTATTCTGGTTTGTGTGTATATATATATATATATATATATATATATATACCTAGTAATGACTGTTTAATGACAACAGCATGCAGTAAGACTTTCTTTTACATTTTCACTGTAGCCTAAGACTATCCCACTTTTTTTTTTTTTTGTGATTTACTTTTTATTACATTTTCAAAAGAGAACACATATACAAACAAAACAAACACATTAAAAAAATAAAAAAAAATAAAAATAAAAATAATAATAATAATAATAATAATAAAACTCAAAACTAAACAAAACAGAGATAAGAAACCAATTCTGTCAGCACAACTTACATAGAAGATGAATAATTTAAATTACATAGTAATACCCTAGATATGGATACTTCACAATTCTAAGGAGATACATCTACATAATATTGCAAAGAATTGGGGAGTGATCAGAAATGAGAATGGGTAACATCATTATATACGGAATACTGTTAATCAGAGATGGCGAAACACATATATAATCGATCCTAGAATATGTGTGATGGCGAGCAGAATAAAAAGAGAAATCTTTCAAATTGTTATTTCTAAAGCGCCATAAATCAACTAAATTTAAATGAAATATAAATGTTTTAAATGCAAACGATGAAATTGAGGGAGAGGATTGTGCTCCAGATGATCGATCCATCACTGGATCTAGATAAGAGTTGAAATCACCTCCTATAATAAGGGGTATATCAGAAAATTTACTTAAACTTTTTTCAAGTGAAATAAAAAATGACGGATCAAATATGTTAGGGGCATAGACGGAAGCTAAAAGCATCTTAGTATTATTAATTTCAACAAGAGCGCACACACGTCTTCCATTCATCAGATTCTCTGTATAGTTTATTGATATCTGTAATTTCCTACATACTAAAATTAGAACTCTCGTTGTTTTTGTGTCAGCACATGAGTGCGCTACCAACTTGAATTGTTTTATTTTGAAAATGATGGACATCTACAGATTTTAAATGCGACTCTTGAATTAATGCTATGGATACAGATTTACGGTGTAAAAATTCCAAGCATCTTGTGCGCTTAATAGGAGAGTTCAGCCCGCGTACATTCCAACTAATAATATAGAGCCCCGCCATTCAGACCGAAAGAATAACGTACATTATACAGAATGGGATTTTGAAAGCACATCTCCATGCGACCAAAATTATGATATCTAACATCTTAAGTGAACGAACAATTGTGCTGACAGTTATAACTATGTACACCAGCCGCCAGGTCATATATAGCGACCCTGAGGCTTGAAGAAGAAAAAGAAAAAAAAAATCACGAGCCGTGACTCTTTTTAGATGGCGATGCAATTAACTTAATTTCCTCATTCCCCGATTTCTTCCCTTGACATCCCGTGTGTTACAGATACATTTACATAAACACCAATAACCAGACCTAATTCTCGTACCGTCTAGAACCATGATGTCGTTCAGTGGAACGTACCATAACTTCCAGCCTAGGCAGTCATCTCCTGCACATCATCTTCCCAGAGATTATGTTGATGTCCCGTCATCGAAGCGGTTGCTGAAGGTTTCTTTAATGGAGTTCCCAGAACTTCCTTGGAGTCAAGGAATTTCTCTGCTTCTTGTGGTGTCTTGAAGATCAGAGGTTGGCCCTGATGTGTCAATTTGAGTTCAGCTGGGTAAACGAGGAATGGCCTGAGACCAAGAGCAATCATCTTCTTTTGAACTTGGTTGAATTCCATCCGCCTTTTCGCCGTCTCGTTACTGAAGTCGGGATAGAAGGATAGGATTCGTTCCTTGTGTTTCACAGGGTAAGCCTCCCTCACACCTTTCAGAATTGCCTGTCGATCACCGTAATCCAAAAGTTTGAAGATCAGAGTGCGAGAGCGCGAGGTTTCAGTTTCTCTCCTGTTGTAAAGGCGATGTGCTCTCTCAATTTTAATCTCACGACCAACCAGGGAGGGTATCCACAACGGTAAAAACTTCTTGAGAAACCCAATTGGATCCGATCCCTCTTCAGATTCTGGTAATCCCACTAGCCTCAAATTCGAGCGGCGGTTCCTGTCTTCCATCTCCGTTAATCTTGCGGAGAGTGATGCAATCTGTCTGTCATGGTCCCTAATATCTTGGTTTTGAGCACATACAGTGGCGTGGAGAGAATCAAATCGAGAATTCGCCTTTTGAAAGGATTTACCCAGTTCTTCAACGTCGCGTGCGAGACTGCTGACAGATTCATTCGCCTGCTTGACTTGGCATTTCAAATCTGTTAGTTGTGGTATCACCAAATTATCTACAGCTCCTTTGACCGCTGCCTGAACTACCTTATCAAAGTTGTTCCGTCAGGGCCTGTTTAACAGCCCCTAAAGTGGCGTCATCGAGTTCTTCTGTTGATACGCCTAGGATTTCTTTCGGTCTTTTCTTAATCGGGGAATTTGTACATTCCCTTTTTGTTGTCGATTTGCTAGACGACATTAGTGATCAAATGAGTACAATTCTTAGCACGGAATTCTTCAATATATTAACTTTATGGGGATTTGAGGACGAGCCTAAAAACTTACAGCCACATCGCTGGTCGAGGTCACGTGACTCCGACTATCCCACTTTTTAAAATTAACTCTTACTTTAAATTTTATAATGGTTTATAAACCTGGCGGTAGTTAAGCAAATTATTTTAACACGCAACTGAATTCAGTTAATGCCGCGGCACCGCTGCGGCGGTATGCGCAGCAGTAAAGCCCATTTAGCTTGTCAACCTACTGTATCACTGTTTAGCTATCAGCTACCTTACGGAACCAGTTTTCCAGTCTTAGTTCCTAGTACCTTGTCTTAGTTTACCGTATTTTCCGCACTATAAGGCACCCTGGATTATAAAGCGCACCTAAAATGGATGGCCTATTTTAGAACTGTTTTCATGTATAGGGCGAACTGGATTATAAGGCACATAGAATAGAAGTCTCACTTTCGGTTTTACAGTAACGAGGAGAGAGAACCAAGTGCAAGAACTGATGCTGTTCTGGAGGCCGAGGCGGTGCCCGATGCCATTCCGGAGGCTGAGGCAGTGCCCGATGCTGTTCCAGAAGCCGAGGTGGTGCCCGAGGAGTCGAGTCAGGTACCGGTGGACTCTCCGGAGTCGAGTCAGGTTCCAGTGAACTCTCCGGAGTCGAGTCAGGTTCCAGTGGACTCTCCGGAGTTGAGTCAGGTGTTTGTGGACCCTCCAGAGCCAGCATCGGGCACCGCCTCGGCATCGGCCACCACCTCGGCCTCTGGATCAGCATCGGGCACCACCTCGGCCTCCGGAACGGCATCGGGCACCGCCTCGACCTCCGGAACAGCATCGGGCACCGGCTTGGTCACTGCATCGGGAACGTTCTCCAGGCTTAGAGGAACGGTTGAAGCCTGCCTCCTCGTCCTCCGCCCTCTACGAGGGCGAGTCGGTGGCACCTTGACTGGCGACTCAGACGTTGAGTCGGCCATCTTGTGCTGTGGCTTTAAGCTGGCGACCATCTTGGGTTGTGGCGCTGGACTGGTGGCCAATTTGGGCATTGGTGCTGTGTTAGTGGCCCTGTTGTGCTGTGGCGCTGGACTGACAGTTATCTTGTGCGGTGGTACTGGTTTGGCGGCCATCTTGGTTTGGGACGCTGGCTCAGCAGCTTTGACATGAACAGTCTTGGGAACTTCTAGGATCTGTGATAGCATGGAAAAATACTCTAAGAATGAGTCAGCGGCCCTCTTGAACGTCTGCGCTGAGCTGGTGGCCATCTGGTACTGTGGTGTGAGGCTGGTTTCCATCTTGCCTCGTGGTGCGGGGTTGGTGGCCATGCACCACAGCGCCGCTGGGTTGGCGGCCATCTTGTGCTGGGTTGGCGGCCATCTTGTCCCCCAGGACGGAGCAGCAGACCACCCAGTGACTCAACTTGGCTCTGGAGGGTCATCGGTGACTGGCCCTGGCTCTGGAGGGTCCACAAACACCTGACTCGACTCTGGAGGGTCCACTGGCACCTGATTCGACTCCGGAGAGTCCACCGGAACCTGACTCGACTCCGGAGAGTCCACTGGAACCTGACTCGACTCCGGAGAGTCCACTGGAACCTGACTCGACTCCGGAGAGTCCACCGGAACCTGACTCGACTCCGGAGAGTCCACTGGAACCTGACTCGACTCCGGATCGACTCCGCAGAGTCCACCGGAACCTGACTCGACTCCGGAGAGTCCACCGGAACCTGACTCGACTCTGGAGAGTCCACCGGAACCTGACTCGACTCTGGAGAGTTTATGGGTACCTGACTCGACTCCGGAGAGTCCACCGGAACCTGACTCGACTCCGGAGAGTCCACCGGAACCTGACTTGACTCCGGAGAGTCCACCGGAACCTGACTCGACTCTGGAGAGTCCACCGGAACCCGACTCGACCCCAGAGAGTCCAATGGTACCTGACTCGACTCTGGAGAGTCCACGTGAATCTGCCTTGACTCTGGAGAGTTTACAGGAACATGACTCGACTCTGAACTGTCTGTGGAGACCTGAGGCGCCTTGGCTTCGGGCACTGCCTCTGGAACGGTCTCGGGCACCACCTTGGTCGCGGCATAAGGCACGGCCTCGGCATCGGCCACCACCTCGGCCTCTGGATCAGCATCGGGCACCGCCTCGGCATCGGGCATCACCTCGGCCTCCGGAACAGCATCGGGCACCGCATCAGGAACGGCTTCGGGCACCGCCTCGGCCTCTGGAACAACATCGGACACTACCTCAGCCTCTGGAACGGCATCGGGCACGGCCTCGGCCTCCAGAACAGCATCGGGCACCGCATCGGGAACGACCTCGGGCACCGCATCGGCATCGGGCACCACCACCTAGAGGAATGGTAGAAGCCTGTCTCCTCTTCCTCCGCCCTCTACGAGGGCGAGTCGGTGGCACCTTGACTGGTGACTCAGACGTTGAGTCGGCCATCTTGTGCTGTGGCTTTAAGCTGGTGACCATCTTGGGTTGTGGCGCTGGACCGGTGGCCAATTTGGGCATTGGTGCTGTGTTAGTGGCCCTCTTGTGCTGTGGCGCTGGGCTGACAGTTATCTTGTGCGGTGGTGCTGGATTGGCGGCCATCTTGGTTTGGAACGCTGGCTCAGCAGCTTTGACGTGAACAGTCTTGGGAACTTCTAGGATCTGTGATAGCATGGAAAAATACTCTAAGAATGAGTCAGCAGCCCTCTTGAACGTCGGCGCTGAGCTGGTGGCCATTTGGTACTGTGGTGTGAGGCTGGTTTCCATCTTGCCTCATGGTGCGGGGTTGGTGGCCATGCACCGCAGCGCCGCTGGGTTGGCGGCCATCTTGTGCTGTGGCGCGGGGCTGGCGGCCATCTTGTGTTGTGGTACTGGGCTGGCAAGCACTTGGTGCTGTGGCGCTGGGCTGGCGGCCATTTTGCTTCGTGGTGTTGGGTTGGTGGCCATGCACCGCAGCGGCGCTGGGTTGGCGGCCATCTTGGGCAGTGGCACCACCATGGCGGGCGTGCGCTTCTTCTCACCTCTCCATCCGCCATGGTCAGACGGTGGCTCTGACCCATTCCACAGGAGCCCTGGGTCAAGGGGAGGCCATGGTTGAGAGCGATGCTGAATCTCCACTCGACCACTTCCTCCTCGGCGACCTCCCCTGGTCCCCCGGAAAAACACCAGGCGAGTTCCCTCAAAACCGCCTCTCTCCCACTCTGTGACTGCGGATGAGATATGGGCAGAGATACCGCTGGTTCTCATGTTGACGGAGTCCTTCTGTCACGTTCGGTTTTACAGGAACGAGGAGAGACAACCAAGTGCAGGTAAGAATCTTTTATTAAGGGATGATCCAAAGGGGTAAACAGTCCAGGCAGGGTCAAAACCAGAAAAATCTAAATCCAACATAAACATGAAAGCAAAACAAGAAGACAAGGCAAGGCAAGGCAAGAATGACGGACAATGAATAACACTCGACATTAAACAAGGACTCCGTGACACAGACTGAGACAAACCGGGTATAAATACACAGAAGGATGATGAGGGAAGTGGAGACAGGCGGGGAACAATCAATTAACAAAAACAAGGAGGAAGGTGACCAAATAAGGGAAAGTGAGACCTCTAGTGGACACCCAGGGATACACAGACCAGACACTGTGACAAGAAGATACTGCAGTCAAACGTTTGACTGGGTTTGCGTTATTCATCCACTAGATGGAGCTGTGCTAAAGGGAATGTCAACATTTTGACAGTGCCCCTTGATCCATATATAAGGCACTCAAGATCATAAGACGTACTGCGTTTTTTGAGAAAATTAAAGGCTTTTAAGTGGGCCGTATAATGCGGAAAGTACGGTAGTCTTTCTTGCAAGTGTGTCTGTTTATCTGTGTCTTGATCTTCTGCCTGTCTAGAATTACCTCTTTCATCTCGCCCAGTTTTTTTTTTTTTTTTTTTTACCTCGCCTGGATCGTTGCCTGAGTATTGATTACCCATTTGGACTACCCAGTTTGACAATGTTCACCAATCGCAGACCCATGCTTGCCTTTGAATTACTCTTCGTCTTTCCTCTTCTGTTACTGTTTACCTTTGTCTGAACCTGTATGACTACATCTTATAATAAACCATTGCATATGGATCGGCACGCTTCTCGTCTCTGTCACTCCGTAACAACTGGTATGTACTAATTTATTAGCACTCAAACAATATGCTTGGTGTCTCAAAAGTGTTAAATGCTGGTTCAATTATTATTTCAAAGATACTGCAAGATTAAAATTTAAAATTTATATTGCTACTAGAAATTCCTTTACCTTTATGAAGGCTATGGGGAGGTGTAGTGTATTTTTTATTTATTTATTTTTCACTGACAAAGCAACATCTGAGTTTGACAGTGTTTTTCCACATTTTTGTTCAACAGTATTATTGCTTTTATGATTGATGGACAGACATGAGTTGTTCAGAAAATACAATACATAAGAAAATTATAAATGCTAATGGTCATAATTCTCCCAATTTTAAATCTAGGCATTTCAGAATGATTCATATTTTAAACAAGGGAGCTAGTTTAACAGTACATAGAATAAGATCATTGAGTGAGCTCTAATCTTACAGAGACCAGAGCCTTTCATACTCAAGTGCTTTCTGCTAAACCACCAGCAGAGACTGTTGTGCACTTTACACACTCTCCTGCTGTCGCGTTATCACTGAAGTGTGACAGCACTTGGCACTTGACATGCACACGTGATGTTATCTGGCCAGGGAGCGTGGCAGTACATGATTGATGAGAGAATGTCACTTACGCTTTCTTTATCTGAATCTCAGAATCCACACTCCAGTGGTTTGAGCATCATCTCTCAGAAATGTCCATCAAGGTATCTTCGAGGGCTGAGGTGTCCAAGTCACAACATCTAGCTACTGGGGTGCCTGAGGGAGTTCCAGTATTCCTGGACCACATCTCTTCTCTGTCTATATGGCATATTTAGGTTATTTCCTTTAGAACATGGCTTATTATATCACGGCTATACTGATGACACTCAACTCAATCCTAATTCCATTCTGATGATCCAGCAATAGCTGCTTGCATCTCAGCATGTCTAACAAACAGTTATTGCTAGACGAAAGACTATCACCTTCAACTTAACCTTGTCCAGAAATAAAAGCTTGTGGTTTCAGCCAACAAATCACTTCATCACTGTTTCTTAATCCAGCTAGGTGCATCAACCATAACACCTTCCACGACAGCCATGAACCTTTTTGTGATTGATGATCAGCTGAAGTTCACAGGCCAAATTGTTAGAACTGCCAGGTACTGTATATTTGCCTCATAAAATATAAGGAAGATTAGCACTTTTCTTTCGTAACATGCTACACAACTCCTTGTTCAAGCTCTTGTTCTGTCCAGTCCGCACTATTGCAGTGCTTTCTTGGCAGGTTTTCAGCCAGTTCTATCAAACCTCTGGATTAACGCATGCCTGTGTGAATCACCATAGACAAGCTTAGAGAAGTGGATCTGGTTAGAATGTTCTTCTGCGGGATTTATGCAGTTCTGTTTATTAACTGCTAGCCCACCAAAAGTGACACAGTGCTGCTTTAACAAGAGGAAAAGAGCACGTCACACCTCTGTTTATAAATTTGCACTTGCCACCAATAGCTGCTCACATAAAATTCAAGGCATTTATGTTTGCCTGCAAAAGAACCCCTGGCTCTGCACCCCTTATTCACTGCTTCACTGATAAATTCACTGCTTCGGAATTTTTTGTCTTCTAGAAGCTTGCGTTCTGCAAGCGAACAGTGCATTATTGTGCCATCAAAAGAGGCACCAAAAGTACATTCATCGGCTTTTACCTGAACTCTTCCCTGATGTTGGAATTACCTGCCCAACTCGATCCAAGCAGTTGATTCCTTAGCCTTTAAAAAAAAAAAAAAAAAAAAAAAAAATATTCAAAGTAGTAATCAAAGCAAAAGGTGGCTACTTTGAAGAACCTACAATATGACATATTTTTAGTTGTTTCACACTTTTTTTTTTATGTATATAATTAGCATATATAATTCCACATGTGTTAATTCATAGTTAGATGCCTTCAGTGTGAATCTACAATTTCCATAGTCATGAAAATAAAGAAAACTCTCTGAATGAGAAGGTGTGTCCAAACTTTTGGTCTGTACTGTGTATATATATATATATATATATATATATATATATATATATATATATATATATATATATATATATATATATATATATATATATATATATAAACCTTGCTATGTATGTATACTGTGTTAGATTAACTGGGACTTGTCACAGCACTTACATAATATTGCTCTTTTGCTGGTTTGATTGATTCTATTGTCCTCTTTTGTTTTTGGCTTTGGATTAAATTATCTGCTACATGACTTTAAATGTAATTGCATTCCATGCTGTTGTTTTGACTTATTGGAATTAATGATATTATTAAATGCATGATGTAATAAAAATTTACAAGTTGTTAGCATTAGATATTAAATATAATAGTTACTGGTGTAAGGTAAAAATGTTTTATAATATATAATGAAATCACATTACTGTTATAGAGCTTAATTACATCTATCAAATCAGTAAAATGTACTTACCTGAGATGGATTCTTTTTGCACTCTCACCTCAAAGGGTTAGTTAATGTAAAATGGAAAATAAACCATAAATTACTCACCCTGACATTCTTCTTTAAGACAAATTCAGTGAAGAATGTCGGAGAATTCCGATATAAGCCAAGAGGAGACTGGTTTTCATTTGCTAAAGTAAGGAAACTTTGCTTTTTTTGCTCCTGTTAACAATCGTTGGTTCCCTTTCAAGGGAACTTCGAACTGCGTCCTCTAGGTGGCGCTATGGGGAACACCTCGTTGTGACCCTTGTCTAAAGCATACATTGAAAAAACACCAACGATTTGACCCGTGACAGCCTCTGACGTCACAACTGCCGTTACTATAAACAGGCACCAGGAGAACTCGTCTTCACTGTTTGAAGCGTGCATCTGAAAGAAACGGTGAGAGCGATCTTTCTCTTTCTATCATGACGACTACTAGCAAGCGTTTAGACAATGTGTGCATCCGTGTTGGCGTTATTTGACACCTGATGACACACGCAATCTTTGTGTCATTTGTTTTGGTGAAGAGCACGCACGTGATGTCTTTGAGAAGGAAATCTGCATGCATTGTGAGTGTTTTTTTCAATGAAAAAGCTCTGCTTTCGTTTGTCTCTCTTTCCGAGAAAAAAAAAAAAGAAGGAAAAAAAAGGTGGCCATCTGCTTCCCGCGCTTTAGGACCCGCTGCTGCTGAGGCACGGAGGAGAATGAGCTCGTGAGAATTTCCCGTGGATCTGTCTGAATGTTTAGAGAGGGACTTTCCCTTTCACGCTCGTAATGGCGGTGGACGAGAGAGACCCTCAGGAGGATGATGTTATATCTTTAAAATTTTCTGATAATGAAGTTAGTGCTCAGCCAAGCCATCTCAATCCTCCTGCCCTGTGTATGTAGAGCTATTGGAGGTTATGGATTGCGCCACAGCAAAGTTCGACTTGAAAGTGCGCTAAAAAGGTGATGCTGTGAGGCCACCTTGATGAGCGTTATCTTTCTGACCATAGCCCTCCAGCTCAGGTGAGCCTGCCATTTCTGTCTAATCTCCATACCGAGATCGAAAAGAAATGAAAGAGGCCCTCGACTTTCTGGCCCACAGCAGCTCACCACATCATAATGCATCCACCCCTGTTTTGATGTAATTTATTAATTTAATATTTATGTAAACAGTTTGGGGATTTTAACCAACTGATAAACTGATTTAACTGATCTTCCGTTTAAACAAACAAACAAAAAAAAACCTACGTGCAGCAGCTGTATATGCTCATCACGACACAAACATTCTCCTAGAACTCACACTTTGCATTCAGTTAACAGATCCATGCAAATCATGCATGAAATAGAAGTTTATAAACTCAAACGATAGCTTTATGTGCTTTACAGATGAACTTGAAGTCTTTATTCATTCGAGATGTTCAATAATAGATCATCTTTGGCTCGGTAATACAAGTTCATGATCCAATTCTTGAACAGATGATTCTTTTGAGTCAGTCTTTTAAATTAATAATTTATTTTGTTGAACGAAACCAGCGTGGGAACCAATGGTTCACAAACTGGATAGATCTGAGGTGCAAGACTCGCAAAATCTATTGTGTTTTCCAGTCGGGCTGATGTAATGTAAATTACAGTGATGTAAATTCCTAACTTGATTTGCGTTGTTCACTTGCTTGAAGGGGTGAAACGGATCGTAGTTGATCATTTGCACTTGTTTCTAAATCTTGCCAATTCAAGCGTTTTAAATAATTCACGCATTTTCAGAGCTTTTGTGCAATCATTCAAAGAACGCGCTGAGAGCAGTGTTTGAGACAATGCACGTACACAGAATTAATTAATCTTTCGCGTACCGTAACTTCTGAATGAACACATACACACAAAATTACCTTAAAATAATTATCTCTGCAATTATTCTCCTTAACACAGTCGGTTATGTTTTAAGTGAACATATACAGTGGTCTGCTGCTCAGAGAATTCACTGTACCAGATAAATCTGTCTCTCCCACTGTAAATTAGACGACGTGAAAGGGGACGTGATTCAAGATACTCAGTGGAGTAGATCAAACTAAACAGGGAGGGAGGGCAAAACACTCAAACATGCAAATAAAACACACTCTTTGTCGGCAGCAGCCGCCGCGATCAACTCACTCATCCATTTGTGTAGAAAAGAGAAGTAATATTATGATTTTCATAATTTAAATATATATATATATATATATGTTAATGTTTTTGTTGTACACATTGGCCAGCGGCCAACCGGGCCTTTGCTCCAGATGGCCAGTCCGCCCCTGCCGACATCGAGGTGATGTATGAAAGCGGCTATGAGAGCATACTCCCTGTAGAAAGAGCTTTCTTTCTGCGGGGGAGACATCCTCTCTTAATCTCTCTCCTTGCCATCTACGCCCCTTCAAGAAATATATCTCACTTAAATGGCAAGGCATAGGCAGCAGCAGGTCAGACTGTGGCTTCATTACACACGATGGTGGTGCTTCAAGCATATCAAACTGATCTGCTAAGAGACCTGGATAGAAGCGAGGGCCTTTCTCCTGATCAGGTAGCCTGTTCAGGTAGCTCTCTCCATACTACCAAGCAGGCCGCCGCTCCCATGGACAGGACTATTGCGGCCATCGTGGTAGCGGAGAGACGTCTGTGGATGAACCTGGCAGACATTGGGAAGAAAGAAAAGGCTTTCTTCGTGATGCTCAGGTTTTGCCTTCTGAACTTTGAACTTTGAGACGGTGATCAGGAAGTTCAGGGAGACGAAGGCGCTCTCCCCTGCTTTCAGATCTTTCTTTCCATGAAGGTCTAGGTCTGAGCCTGAACAAACATAGGGGTCCTGGCCTGTCTCGATCTGAGGATCAAAGACGAGCACAGAAAGCTAGTGTCGCGACTCGCGCTCCTCCAACCTCCTGCAGGCAGGGGTATGAGGAATTGTGTATCACAAGAAGATAAACAGAACCTAAGGGATGTGATCTAGATGAGACAGTGTTTCCGTCCGAATCAGAATGATACATAGGTATCTACTCATTCCCTTTTTTAACTTCTGTTTTATCCTCCTCTTCCTTATTCCCCTGTAACCACCAGCTCTCCACCTGATCGAGGCTAAGTGGAAACCTCTCGCATAACAGTCTCCTTTGCTGGACATATGATGTTTTTGGCAATGACATATGAAGTTCATAGCAACCACCTTAATGGTGGTCTGCACTAAAAGGAGGTGCCCATTGAACGGGGCTCCAGCGCAGGAGGGTGGGTGAGTATGTAACCATTTCTGTATATAATTGTGTGTATTAAATTGCAGGTGGTTATGTGTCTATTAATAAACTCTGTGAGTTTCCTTTGCAGTGCTCAGTTACAGTGTTTACTAAACACTCACCAGCACCAGCCATCCGGCTTCATGTTCTGGTATTACAGTAGGTGGCTGCAGGAGCCTGCTTGATAATCAGGCCTAGTGCAGCACTGCAGGAAATTCCATGGATGTCCAGCCAGGTCACCCTGAGGGGTCTCCTGGGTGTTAGTTGTGTTGTCGCATCCAGCAGGAAGTGGAGGTGGCAGTTTCAGAAGTCTTCTTGTAAAGTTTGAGTTTGGCTCTCCTGTACTGTTCAGCGCCTCTGCGATACTTAGGAACATTTAGGTACACACGTTAAGCTCTGCGCACTTTCTGAAATCGTGGACAACATGTGGGGCTATGTGGGCGATTCTCGTGGTAGTTTAGCAGCGCTCCCCTTTTCCAAGAAGGGTCACCTATGAGTGCGCTACTCTGAATTCAGAGTTCTCCTCTCATATGAGACTGAGTTCTGTTTTTTCCTCAAAGCGCTCCAGCATTATTTCCACAGATCGAGTTGATGAGTCTCAAACATACTGTTTTGAGATGCACCATTCCATCTATGAGCTGCTCTATCAGAGTGCCACAAGAACCCCTCCTTAGAACAGTATTTGAAAATCCATGCTATGGTAAGTGTGCACGTGAAGTCTTTGCGCACTTTCTGAAATCCACACTGTGGTAAGTTCACACACTAGTATTCTGCGTTCTTTCTAAAATCCTATATGGTGAGGGCTACGCACAGTTGCTTCGTGCTCTTTCTTGAGCTGGTAAAAGCCCCGTTCATCTTGGGCACCACTCCACCTATGTATACTCAGATACCTATCTAAACTGTCACAGACAGCCGTCCAAACATCCAAGGGGCAACTCCCATGGAAATGGTCGAGTTGGTACTTATTGCTCACCATGATCCTGGCTTGCACTCCCTCTCAGCTTGGTGGCATGGGTATACTGTTCCCCATAGTGTCCCCTAGAGGACGCAGTTCAAAGTTTCCTTGAAAGAGAGTGTCTCAGGTTACGAATGTAACCATGGTTCCCTGAGTAGGGAATGAGAAACTGTGTCCTCTAGCTCCCTGCCATGCTTGGGACTCAAGCTTCACACGAAGAAGTAAATGACGTGTTCTCCCGGTGCCTGTTTATAGTTGTGCCGGTAGTGATGTTAGAGGCTGTCGCCGGCCAACACGTTGGTGTTTTTTCAATGTATGCTTCAGACATGGGTCACGACGAGGTGTTCCCCATAGCACCCCCTAGAGGACGCAATGTCTCGTTCCCTACTCAGGGAACCATGGTTACATTTGTGACCTGAGATGTTTTCACGAGACTCATCGGCGCATGTGCAACGCTGACCTTATACGCCACTCCTCCGGACCTGCTTCCATTTTACAACAGTGCGCGCAAGCTAGATTAAAGTGATTATTACATTATTAATATGAATATTTTTCTTACAAATACACATCGATTCGCTACAGAAGGATTTTTAATCATTCATTTTTATTTATTTATTTATTATTTCATTAATTTATTTGTTTAATTTTCAAAACTGTTAGTTTAGTAAAAAAGATAAAAAAAAATAAATAAAAAAATAACCTAATTGCAAAGATGTTTTTAATCAACCAATCAATCACTACTAGCTGAAATCAAGTTGATAACTTGATTTGACTTTGTTATTCAAATTGCAAATTGATCATACCTATAATTAAATAACTAAATGAATGTGTACCCTTGTAAAGTATTTTAATGAACAAATACATTTAGCTCTCTTTCTCCCTATACCAATAAACTTTTAATTAATAGCTCTTGAGTCTGATAACCTTCACACAGTTATTAACAAACAGGATGGAGGGCTGTGATTAGCTGCACAATAGCACAGTCTAATTACTAGCTTCCTAAGGTTTACTCCATTGTATAAATGTATGCCTGGCTGACTTAGATTCACCACCTGGTCATGGCTTTCCTCCGCAGCATGGTCTTTTGTAGTAAGTGGGTTGTGGTTTGAGGGGGGATGTGTGGTGCACCAAAGCTTTGTGTCAAGCTGATTTTTGCCTGTCTACTTCACTGGGTCCTGTCAATAGCACCATTGCAGAAAGAGTCTATGTGTGTTTGTTTTGTCCTTCATTCTGCTGGACCATCTCTAGCTGTGATCAGCCAAGGTCAAATGTGAAGGTTTTTGTTCAACTTGGTGATATGCAGATGTGTGTAAGGCTGTAGTCACCATTATTTTACTAAATGTGTAAGGCTGTGGTCACCATGATTTTACTAAATGTTGGATTTGTTTATAAACTAACATCATTTGTTGCTCCAAATTACATTTGTGGCTAAGAAACATTGACCCTTTCTGTGTCCCTAAAAACTCATTGGAATAAGAGGGCTAATGAGAATGCTGCTTCTAATACAGGAACATGTTGTACTTGACAAACTAATGGTCATCATAAGGCTGTGTTGCAACTGTCCCTTCAGTGTTAGAGTAGTGCATGTGAGTACAAGACTTGATTTTTTTGTACAATTTAGTAAAACAGAATCTATATATATATAAAAAGAAAATCTACAGTTTCTTGTTACAATAATTATTAAATTATCTGTGACATATTTTAAAAATGTTCCAGTTCTGTATCATCACAGCCAACCGCTCTCCCAAAATAAATACATAAACAAATAAAAATAAAAATAAGAATAATATAAATATAAATATAATAATCTATTATATAATAATAATAATAATAATAATAATAATAATAATAATAATACATTTATAAATTTATAAATTTATAAATTTATTATTATTATTATTATTATTATTATCAATATTTAAATACAAATCCTCACATACTGGCTTTGGATATTGGAGAAGAATCCGTTGGGATGAATTCCCATTCTTGTGTCTCATACGGAGTCTCAGCTTTCTAATGGTATGAAAGTATACTGTTTCCATAAGCTGTTGCCAAATATATGAGGATTTAAATGTTGATAATACTATTAGGAAAAGGGACTCTGAAGACTTTTTTAAGATGTAAGAGATTTATTTATTTATTTGCGATGTATTCAAACATATGTTCAATAATACATTAGTTACATGTTCAGTAAAAATATAAACATAGATAATTCTAAGGGTATCTTTCTTGATTTAAAAATTAACCATATTAATGAATGACAAGACATCACAAAATGTTCTATGTTGTAAGGACTACCAGCTTAATAATAAGAATAAAGAGCAGACTTGATATTTGCTTTGCCTGGCTCAAACTTGTTTGACTTTATTATACAGAATGCTGATAGCCTATGTAATTAAAACAGATAAAACACTCATACAGTCATTTAATGATACATTATAAATAAATAAATAAATAAATAAATAAATAAATAGTGTCTGATTCACCCTCTTTCCCCCTTCCACATGATCATTTCAATGCTGTTTTTAATGTTTTCCCCATGCATGCCATTTTAGAGCTTTGGATGGATTACCAAAATAAAAAACAACAACGACAAAAAATATACATGAACAAATTACTAATGTTTCAACATGCATAGTTGTGTCATATTCATATACTTATTTACAGTTACCTGCATGAAAGGCTGCATTTCTCTTTTTCCTGGTTTGTTTTGCTTCTTTGTTTGCCTTTTGTTTTATTTTGCAAAGGTGGAAATGTTGCTTGATGCAGTTCAAAGGAAGCACAGGACATGCATGTTAAAGAGAGTGGATGAAACATTCAAACCAAAAGCCAAGCCCCTAAGAGCACGGATAGAGGACTCTGCCTCCTTCTCTGGAACATGTCAACGAGAAGAACACGTACCATCATATCATCTCCATCCACAACAGAAGACATATAGACAAGGGCTTTTTTTTTATCTGATCTGTCATGACATCTGCTAGACCCTGGATTGTAACGTATTGCTCTAACTAGTATTAGCATATAATATATACTCAAAAAGAACAATATGGCTCTGTCTCCAAAAGTAGGATAAATGAAGTCATAGACATACAAGTAATAGAGATACAGTTTACCGCATATCCCAGAGAGCAATAGTCTAGAAGGTTGCATTAGAGTGTAGCATTCTTTTTTTTTTCTTTATATTTATATATATATATATATATATATATATATATATATATATATATATATATATATATATATATATATATATATATATATATATATATGGAAGACACTGATTAACAAACCCTTGAGATAATGCTGTAACATTAGTCAATGGCAAATTCCACAAGGGGTTTAATTATTGCAAAAAGCAAAGCCAATATTTTGTTTTTTTATTGATGGGCTTTATGATGAACATGCAATTCACCTCAATCTCAAATTTCTTATCCTATCATTCCTTACCAGATTTACGATAAGTTGTCAGTCTCCATGGGAGAATCCAAGGTTGTACGTTTGTAAAGGGCCATGTTTATGTGATATCCAATTAAACGTATTGGTGGCATTGGTGGTCACTCCAGTCAAGTGGTGGAGGGAACCCACCATCCTTTCTATACTTGTGTTCCAAACCAATGACACAATGGCTATTTCCCAGCTAACATTACCATTAGGATATAACATGAACCTATCTGTACTTCATCAAAGCCAGGCTACAGACCTCTGTGTAATACACTTTTAACACTAAAATTGCAATAATGGGAAAACACTAATTAACCTTGGCTGAAAAAGCGAGCACCCGAAAAGACAGCTTTACAAAAAAAAAAAGAGAAAAAAAAGAAAAGAAAACTATAGCTTGACCTCTGGTGGCTGAAAATTTACTTGAAAAAAAAAAGCGAGCACCCGAAAAGACAGATTTACAAAAGGAGCAATGCTTTGTAATTGTGCCCACGAGTAAGTAATAAAAAAAAAAAAAAAAAAAAACTATAGCTTGACCTCTGGTGGCTGAAATTTTGCTTGATTTCATTAGTTTCTCTAGGATGAGATAGGTCTCAGTGGTGGGTTAATATTCACAAAGATGCCCAGCAACTTGTATTCTGGACCAGGCATTCATGGGCTGAAGTGTGCTTCACATTTTCACCTGTGTCATTTGGAATAGGGAATAGTAAACATTTTATATTGTTTCCTTTGGCATAAAGAGTAGGATGACTTATGCTCAGTAGATTTACAGCATAAGACATCCTCCTTTTTATGTCAAAGGAAAAATGTAATCTCTCAATGAGCAGGCACTGGTGCACATCTACTAAATTGCAAGGTGTCAGGCTGCTTACTGAAATGGCACAAGCTGAAATCCACCTGTCTGCAGTCCCCAGACAATTTATCACTTCCTTCATTTTACTTCTATTTATGTCTTCTCTAGAATCCTCCCATTATACCTGATCAAAACAATCTTGGGAGTGGGTATTACAGAGTGGTCTGCATGGGTAATCCCTTTATGTCTGCATCTGAGAAGCCCATCATTTTTACTGTTCAAACTTAAACTCCAACATATAAAGGCTTATCCCGCCAAATCCATTTCTAAAACAAACATGGCATATGCATGATCATTTATATGTAAGCCTAAGACATAATTAAAAAGACTTTTATACACATACACTATTTAAACTGAACTGAGCTAAATGACGAATGTCAGTTAGTGAGTTTTTCCTTTCTACTTTCTGCATGCTCAAAGAGAGAACTAGTGCAATCCCTGAACTGGTGCAATTTTGGAGACTCTAACAATAGCTGAATTTGATGACTTGCCTGTCATTGGGAAAACCCTTATTATTTCGACCCCTCTTTTCCACGTAATAAAAAAAAAAAGCTTCTCGGCCCGATTCCCCACTTGCTCCTGCTTTCCTGGCTGGAGATTAATGAGCTGCTCTGACCTGACAGCTTGCATCTCTGTGAAGGATAGAGGAGTGGCCCAATGCTTGATTAAATCGAGGGGCCATGCATGTTTGTGTATGGGTGGGCATTGGAGTGATCTGGGCTTGTGCAGTGATAGAGAGAGTATTAAAAATGGAGAGGTAAATCTGAATTTGGACAACGCATTAAGAATTCCTACCCTGCCATCAGGATATACATCATTTTGATTTACTTCAGATTGGGATATAAGGGTAAAATTTCTTGACCTGTGATTATACTAACAGCCTATTGTTTGCATAAGGAACAGTACCATTATGTACAGTAGTCCGTCTGTTTACATAATGTTTAGCTCACCACATTATATATACATTACAGACCAAAAGTTTGGACACACCTTCTCATTCAAAGAGTTTTCTTTATTTTCATGACTATGTAAATTGTAGAGTCACACTGAAGGCACCAAGGGCTATTTGACCAAGAAGGAGAGTGATAAGGTGCTGCGCCAGATGACCTGGCCTCCACAGTCACCGGACCTGAACCCAATCGAGATGGTTTAGGGGTGAGCTGGACCGCAGACAGAAGGCAAAAGGGCCAACAAGTGCTAGGCATCTCTCAGGGAACTACTTCAAGACTGTTGGAAGACCATTTCAGGTGACTACCTCCTGAAGCTCATCAAGAGAATGCCATGAATGTGCAAAGCAGTGATCAAAGCAAAAGGTGGATACTTTGAAGAACCTAGAATATGAGATATTTTCAGTTGTTCCAAACTTTTTTGTTATGTATATAATTCCATATATAATTTTATGTGTGTTAATTCATAGTTTTGATGCCTTCAGTGTGAATCTACAATTTTCATAGTCATGAAAATAAAGAAAACTCTTTGAATGAGAAGGTGTGTCCAAACTTTTGGTCTGTACTGTGTATATATATATATATATATATATATATATATATATATATATATATATATATATATATATATATATATATATATATATATATACACACACACACACACACACACACACACACACACACACACACACACACACACACACACATATATATATATATATATATATATATATATATATATATATATATATATATATATATATATACATATACAGGTGTATCTTAATAAATTAGAATGTTGTGGATACCACCTCAGCAGTGCCGTAAACTGATCACCTCCATGCCATTCCAAATTGAGGCCCTTACCATGTATTAAGTACATGTACAGTAAAGGGACATATTTTGTTAAATGTGAGCCAGAATCATCACAATTAAATGAACCAAAGGCTTAAACTACTTCAGTCTGTGTTCATTGAATTTATTTAATTCACAAGTTTCACACATTCATACATTTCATAAATGTACTTTACCACGACATTCCAATTTTTATTGAGATTATTATTATTATTATTATAATAATCTCAATTATATATATATATATATATATATATATATATATATATATATATATATATATATATATATATATATATATATATATATATACACACACACACACACACATACACACACATTAGATTTAACTTTGAAACGCACACATATATATATATATATATATATATATACAGATTATACTGGGCATGTCATACTCTTTATAAATAAATAAATAAATACAAATAGTTACCATTCCCTATTCCAAATGACACAGGTACTTTTTTTTTTCCTTTGGGGGAGGGGGGGGGGGGGGGTCCTTCTTGGTATTTTATCGAAAAGCCAGTGTGGATTAGGTAAGATTGATGTTGAAATTTAATTTTTGAGTAAATTACTATAAAATAATATTGTTGTTAAATTGTTGTGTTCCTTTGTGTCGTCATTATGCTATAAGTGCATGTGCACCATTTGCAAAATGTTTCTATAATTAATCCATCTCAGAGGAAAGTCGGAGTCCCGAAGTACTGCCACTGTTATTTTGGGGGTCATGGGCTGACAAATTTGGGAACCCCTTAATTAGAACTCCTCCAATCTATTAAATCCCTGCAGCCCATTGTGGAGACTGAGCATTAACTCTCAAAGAGAACTAGCTGGCACTATCAAGTGAGGAATTGAGTGTATAAATCCCTTGTGACACGAAAAAAAAAGATGACTTTTGGCAAGCTTCCCCACATCATTTTGTGTGCTACTGGTCAATTGGAATATCCCATTTCACATTTCCCTATGTGCTGTTAGGAGAGGCTACATGTACAATGTACAAGTACATTGAATGTAATTCTTTGTTTCCAATCTCCTCTATCATTTAAATAGCTGTGGTTCTGGCCAAAGCATTATCAGTTCAGTCGAAGTGTAAATTTGAGTTTTGTTTGTGGACACATGCTAGTGGATTGTCTGAGTTGGTCTTTGAAATATATACATTTCACAAAAAGGAAAGAAAGGTGTTGGTGATTATGAAGATGCTTGAAAAGTTGTCTATGTGTTTATGTGCACTTCATGCATCTTCAAACACACCACGTCTGCAGAACAAGCCAAGTCTTTTTGATATGCCTGTGTATACTCCAATATAATCCTTTACAAAATTGGGTTGTGTTGTTTAAACTCAGAGAGGCAAGGATGGTCATCCATTCTCCATCTTTGGCTACTGTCCCAGAGATGAGTGATTTCAGATTATTTTTGAAAGGATTTTCCTCCAGGAGGTCCAAAATCACCCACATCCTGCTAATGCAGGATAATGGGTCAGTCATAGAGTCATAGAGGGCCACACAAAAGCTCTTTAATTTTTTTTTTTCAACATGCAAAAGGATGAGAGTTTTATGAAGACAGGAGGAAAGTAAGAACAAAAGAAAGAAAGAAAGAAAGAAAGAAAGAAAGAAAGAAAGAAAGAAAGAAAGAAAGAACGAACGAAAGAAAGAAAACACTCCAAAAGGGAATATGTTCATATTCTACCCCTATAATAAATTAAACTGAACCAACATATTCTTACTTCAAACACTCCATACTCCACTTGATCAGGACCACTTGAATATATATATATATATATATATATATATATATATATATATATATATATATATATATATATATATATATATATATAGTACAGACCAAAAGTTTGGACACACCTTCTCATTCAAAGAGTTTTCTTTATTTTCATGACTATGAAAATTGTAGAGTCACACTGAAGGCATCAAAGGCTATTTGACCAAGAAGGAGAGTGATGGGGTGCTGCGCCAGATGACCTGGTCTCCACAGTCACCGGACCTGAACCCAATCGAGATGGTTTAGGGGTAAGCTGGACCGCAGACAGAAGGCAAAAGGGCCAACAAGTGCTAAGCATCTCTCGGGGAACTCCTTCAAGACTGTTGGAAGACCATTTCAGGTGACTACCTCTCGGAGCTCATCAAGAGAATGCCAAGAGTTTGCAAAGAAGTAATCAAAGCAAAAGGTGGCTTTTTTGAAGAACCTAAAATATGACATATTTTCAGTTGTTTCACACTTTTTTGTTATGTATATAATTCCATATATAATTCCACATGTGTTAATTCATAGTTTTGATTCCTTCAGTGTGAATCTACAATTTGCATAGTCATGAAAATAAAGAAAACTTTTTGAATAAGAAGGTGTGTCCAAACTTTTGGTCTGTATATATATATATAATTTCTACAGTTACAAATGCATTAAATAAAAATAATAAACAAATAAATAAATAAATATATAAATGTGTCTTGACATGATGTGTAAGGAAAACGATTGAAAGCAATAGTGTATGCTGAAAATAGATGTTAAAGAGGCATAAAGTTCATTACAAAGTAACACCAAAGTAGTTCTAACCAAGCATATGTCACGAGTTGGGAGCAAAAATACTTTTGCCTGAACCAATTGACCTTGTTTAACTTAACAAATGAATTTTATTCCTTGGACATACAATGCCAGGAAAAGGTTTTTTTTTTATTTTTGTTTTGTTTTTTTGCATGTTTCTTCAGATCATCAACCAAATTTTACTATTACACAAATGTAAGTAAATGCAGTTTTTTTTTTTTTTTATGATTTAATTTATTAAGAGAAAAAAGATGTCCAAATCTACCTGGCCCTGTGTGAAAAATGAATTGCCTCTCCTGTTAAATCATGAAAAAAACTTTGATTAACCATATTATTTTGAAAAGCTGAGTTAAATTTCACTAGCCACACCCAGGCCTGATTATTGTCAGACCTGTTGAATCAAGATATTATTTAAATGGAACCTGTCTGACAAAGTGAAGCATGCTTAAAGAACTACACACCATGTCGCGATCTAAAGAAAATCAAGAACGAATGATAAAAAAAAATAAAAAAAATAGTTGACATGTATCAGTCAGAAAAGGGTTATAAAGCCATTCTGAAGGCATTGGGACTCCAGTGAACCATGGTCAGAGCCATTATCCACAAATGGAGTAAACTTAGAACAGTGGTGAACCTTCGCAGGAGTGGCCAGCCAACCAAAATTACTCCAAGAGTGCAATGGCATCTCATCCAGGAGGTCATAAAGGAACCCAGAACAACAGCTAAATAACTGCAGGCCTCACTTGCTTTTTGGGGCAAAATCCTGTGGACTGTTGTGACAAAAGTTGAACTTTTTGGAAGGTGTGGAAACCAACACAGCTTTTCATAAGAATCATCATACAAAAAGTCAAACATGGTGGTGGTAGTGTGATGTTCTAGGGCTGCATTGCAGCTTCAGGACCTGGACGACTTGACATAATGGCATAACTGTCTGGCGATCAGTTTGTGACCTCAAGCACACTTGGGTTATGCAGCAGGACAATGTTCCCAACCACACCATCAAGTCCACCTCTGAATGGCTCAACAAACAAAATTAAGGTTGAGTGGCTAAGTCAAAGTTCAGACTTAAATCCTATTGAGATACTGTGTCATGACTTTAAACCGCGCATTCGTGCTCAGACCCTCCAATATGGCTGAATTAAAACAATTCTGCAAAGAAGAGTGGGCCAAAATTCCTACACAGCAATGTGAAAAACTCCTTGTCACAAATTGAGGAGGAGAATGGGAAGCAGAGGGATGCAGGAAGTCTTGTCGCTGGGACGGCAAAATAACTGCTAATATACACTGATGATAGGACTGAATGTTGAGGCTCCTCCCATTCCTATGTTTGGAACTTCATATAGTGGTCATCAGGTGTGTATGAGAAGCAAATATTTACTCTCAAAAATAAAACTACTTTGCTTGACTGAGAACCAGTCCATTTTCAGTTCCAATTTTTGCTTCATTTCGCTGTATCCCTATAGATTTACAAGCTTTAATTTAACTATCTACATAACATGATTGGGATTGATAGGAAAAATATTTGAAGGAAAATGAATACATAACTTTTACTTATATTATTGCCAGTTTGGAAACAAATATTTAGTTGTTTAATTTTTAACATTAATTTGCTTGAAGTTGTGGAACTCAAAAATAACCTACAGCCTATACCTGCTTTTGATATTTACAATATTTGTGAGAAAGTCATCTACAAAGATGCTGAGTGTGGCCCCAGTGAAGCAATGTCTGCTGATCATTAATCACAACATGCACTGATTTCCCTCTCTCTCTCTCTCTCTCTCTCTCTCTCTCTCTCTTTCATTTCCAATAGCACAATAACATCCTTTCCACAAGGTTGGCCATTTTCAGATTTAAGGTTTGCTTTCATTTTTCATTAATCTCATTTAATTTTTCTTCTGTTTGATATGTTTAGTTGTAGAAAAAAAAAAAAGAAAAAAAAAAAAAGAAGAGGCTGCAAGTGCAGTTGAAGAAAAGGGATCTTATCAAAGGACTTGGCTCTTTAAGAACAGCGCCAGAGGAAGAGAGGGGATTATGGATTCGATTCTCATTGCATCGTCTTCAGAGAGTTTGAGGTCTTGTGCTTTGAGGAAGGCCTTGTGCTGAGAGTCATCTCATCAACTGCCACCCTGATATCTGCTGTAAGAGAAAAATAAGGAGAGTAAAAAGAAGTAAGGAGAGAGGAGGAGACATAGATGAGTAATTGTTTGTGTGTGGGACACAGGAGACACTCTATGAAGTGAGATTTCCAGTGATGTAAAATTAGTCATGGCAGTTTAGGTTTTCGTTTGTTTAGAAGAAACCAAAATTAGGGTGACCACCCTGTGAGTGTGAGTGAGCCATCAGCCACACCAAGATTAGGAGTGACAGCGGTCACTGCTTGGGGTAACACCATTTTCAGATTCAGTTAAATACACACCACTGGAGAACACTCATCATTATCGTGACAAATGGCCACTACCGAAAATCCTTCACAAACACCTCTCAAACCTCACAATCACCATTGAGCTTAACCACTGTGAATGACACAGACACATGCATTATAACATTACTTTCAACATTATGTACTACAAAACTTCTTAGTATTAATCCATTTAATGTGGTACAATATTTTCTGGCATTACTACTCAAATTTTAAGTGCTTTATAAAGTAATGGTCCAAAGCCCCAAAGAACATATGTAACTTTAGCATCAGTTTTGGTTGGTAGATATTTCTTTCTGATATTGAATCATGTTCAAAATAAATCATTTTGATGAAAAAGAATCCATAAGTAATACTAAAAATACAGTGCCATTGGTGTCGCTTAGTAAACAAATAAGATGAGCAAAAAATGCATATAGTGTGTTTGGTCCATTCTGAATTTAGCTTTCACTGGCAGATTCAGACTCTTAATTGAAATATATATGATTAGTCCTAGTTTATCAATTTGAATAAATGAACGAATCAACAAACCAACCAACAAATTAATGAATGAATGAATACATAAATACATAAATAAATAAATAATTAAATGCCACTAGTAGTTTAAAACAGTATTAAAATCTTAACACCGATTGATTTGAAGTCAGTCACATTGCACCCAAAAGGCTCGTCTGGGAAAGATGAAGGATACAGTTGGATGGTTCATGCTTCCCCATACTTTCCTGCATGTGGGTGGGCCATTAACCATAAACTCTTATTTTTGCTAGGCACATACAGCAATTGCTACTTTAAGATAACAAGCTTTCAGCGTACAGAAAAAGAAGTCCATATGAATCAATCAAGTTGCAAGAGGATTTGAATGCATGCACCACACATTGGTTTGTTAGTCTCTTGTCTGGCTTGAACAGCCCCACAGTATAATATTCACCTTCTGCTATATACATGGGTGCACACACATGTTTTTCAGCCTGGTTCTCAGAAGAGCACCTGGAGATTTAGTTGGTCATTGTACTGCACATAGTTTAAACCCATGTGGTTTAGCATTGCAGATCGAAGAGTATCAGTGAATGAAATGTCACAGTTCCCTATCTGTCGCTCACTGCAAGTGCTGTCATGATGATATTAGTTGATTCACTTTGGGAGCTCCAATCATCTCTGAATTCAAGAGAAAACACCAATGAAAACTGGCTAGTGGATTTTGCATACCTGAGCCAATCCCCATGCATACGGGTATAAACAGGCGACATTTGCATTCACTCTTTAGATTTTTGCTTAGTCTCCAAGTGGATAAATGTACTTGATCTCCACAAAGCCCATTTCATTTCTGGAACTGTTCTGGTTGGTGTTATGGTGTGAACAGTAGTGTGCCTGTCTGCAGTGATTCCCTTGGGCACTTCAACAAAAAGAGCGGTCCCACTTTATATTAGGTGGCCTTAACTACTACGTACTTACATAAAAAAATAAGTACAGTGTACTTACTGTGTTCATATTGTATTAAAAAAACACTTTTGCTGCTATTGAGGTGGGATAGTGGTAAGGTTAGGGAGAGGGTTGGAGGTATGGGTAAGTTTAAGGGTGGGTTAAGGTGTAAAGTATGGGTCAACAGTGTAATTATATACATTATATACATTATACATTATAATTAAATACAGATGTAATTACATGTCGTTTTTTTTAAATATAAGTACAATGTAAAAACATGTATGTACACAATAAGTACATTGTACTAAATTATTAATTGAAATGTAAGTACATAGTAGTTAAGGCCACTTTATATAAAGTGGGTCCAAAAGAGCTAATTTTCTAAAAGAGCAAATCATGAATGGCTCACATCATTTTAAAGATGCCGTTCCATCTGTGATCTCTTGATTGTGGTCTTTACCTGTCTTCTGAGGATGGACACAATCATTGTCTTCAGTGCTGGGCATCCAACATACTGAAGCTGCGTTTGTGGATGACTCATGTGCCTGTTGTGGGCGTATGACTGCGATCTAGCCTCTCTTTTTTGAAAATGCTGACGCCGCCACTTGGAGGAATTATCTTCAACTTCTCCTGTCCAAAGCCTGTAAGCTGGTGGCTGCTCTCATGACCAAAGCATACAGTGCTGTGGGGCAGGTTTCTGCAGGCGCTTTCTCGATGCTCCCATGTCCCAGGCTGGGCTGTTCAGTGACACTGTCGAGGGCTTTTTTCCCAGCAGTTCTCGGCATTGTAGAAGTAGACTGAGGTGACCCTTGCCCGGCATGATGCACCACCAGCCACAAGTGCCCCGTGGACCAGGCTTCAATCTGCTCATCGCCATGAGCACCCTGCTGCATCCTTCAGTGCCACTCTCCCCCTTGCGGAATCGACACCTAGGCCAGCACATTGAGCCTTTTGCAGGAGTGCAGCACCCCCTGCATCCCTGCTAGCTCCTAAGTCATCCAGGAAGATGACAAATGATGGCCAGCAGCCAAGAGACTGTGGTTGGGAGATGCAATGCCTCTCAACGTATCTCTGGCCAGTCCCCCTGGTACTTAATGAGTTCTGCGGATACAGAATACAATGCCTTCTGTACCATCCAACTCAGGATTACCACCATGGGTAGGTCGATTGTTTCTTTGGTGTCACTTGTACAATGTCTGGGGGCATTGTTTGCGCTGCCCTGCCCGTCTTGCTGGCTCATTTGCACAATTTGACTTGGCAATGTGATTCAGTTCGCCAGGAGATGTCCGGCGGCGTTCTTCATTGGCAGTCCAAGATGCACTTGTCTTACACAAGGAGATTGTTGTCCTCCTGGCAAAGTATACAATTGAGCTGGTCCCTACAGCTGACATGAGGCAGGGGTTTTACAGCCAAGCCAATAAAGGCTGTGGCCTTTGGCCAATGTGATATGCACAACATCATGTGGGTTAAGGGTTAAATACGTGACTGAGACATTTTGCATTGTGCTTTGAAAATGGCAGCGGGCAGCTTAGATTAATGCTTTAATTTGAAATTGAAATATTACATTGTATTACAGTTTGTCAATCTAAAATGGTAATTGTGCATTAACAGCTGCACTTTTTAATAAACGTATTTTTCATATGTGCTATTAGTATACTTTTTTAAATAATAAAATATATAATAACAGCAAAGTGTACTTTCAGTCTACTTTATGCACTTCTCAAAAATCGACTTATAATGACATTTAAGTATACTTGACTTATACTTCAACCCATTCTCACTCCAAAGGCGTCAAAAACCGAAAGCATGGTCAAGCGCCCCTAGCGTCACTTTTATGACGCCAAATGTGCCTCTCGGTGTCGAATATCGAAGCACTACGACCTTCATTGCTTTCAGTGGGAAACTTTTGGCGTCAGAATTCGACACGAGGACATGAGATGTTTATCGCTATGAAATCACGTTCAAGAAGTCTCATTCAGCACACATCGCGATACTTGCTATCAGTTCCACAGTTTGGATGAGTAGTCGTAAATACGCTCTTTTAATGTCTTTTATAAAATGTATTCTGTCTTCTTTATTAATCAGATTAGTGCCATATGTTTAATCGCTGTATTATATCGGTCATCCGCGGCTGTCTTTGAGTTTCATGGCGTTTAAATAAATGAACACAGCTGCTAATTAGTGTGATTAAACTCTAACTGTCACGTGACGTGCCATAGACCTTCGATCCATTTTATATTATTATTAATTTCAGGATCAATGATGTAAGTTGTATTGTAGTAAAATCATGGTAATCACGACACTTACGATAGTAATAAATGAAATGTGAAGTTAAAACACAGTAAACGGGACATTAGTAACTGTAACTGTAGTTTTACTATGGTATATTAATAATCAATACAACAATACAATAATCACAATAAAACATGATGCATGATGGGATACACTAAGCTTTGTATAGCGCTCCGGAGCAGTATTGGAGAGGTTTAGTGTGTGTTAAGGACACTGTGCTTTGGCATTATTAAGACCGGGGACAGTCTTGGTCACACACTGTCACGTACACACACTCTCAAGTGGCCAAGACTGCAAGTGTGGGTATCTGGACAGGGTCAAAGTCTTAAAAATGATCCCTAAACACAGTTGCACATCACAGTCTTAATAATCCAGTTTAACACTTGTATGATATTATACAAGCCCCAGGACGGTCTCATCTGACGCTATCAAAAGAATTCATATGACTATAGCTTGCTATTAATTACTTGCTTTCAATAATGGATGCATTTAACATTTAATTATACAGCATCTTTACAGAGGCTGCTTTTATGGTCTAAACAAAACACAGTGTAATGTATAAGTTGAATGTAATGTAACATTTCCTTCCTTTCTGTCTTACAGGATTGTTTGCAGATAAGACTGTAGTTCTCCATCATGCACAAGGACTCACCTTATTAACTCTTTATCCCCCGCACACACAGAAATGGTCCCTGGTTCAGTGATTTTGCAGTGGTTTGATTTTGCAGAAGATGTAACTTTGTTTTAATTATAAGCTCATAATGAATACAATACAGAACCAGTGATGAAAACAATAGTTAAAAATAGTTTTTTCGTATTGATAAAGCATTTTGTTCTCTTTTTCAAGCTTCATACTCTCATAATTAAGAGTTTTAGTAAAGGAGATATTCATACACAGTCATCCCCTAGCTCCAGTCATGAAGTGAATTCATGATGTTATTGTCAAAGCTAGCAGGTCTTTGTTTTCCTGAACACTTTCTCTGTCTTTCGTTGTTCAGACAATCAGTGTTTATTTGATGCTGTGCTGATAGAGTTTTATAGATGATATTGCACACTTGACATGCATGTCTTCATGGTGTTTTTTTTGTGAGTTTGAAACATTCACATTGTGTTGTATAACATTTTGGTCAATTTAATTTTTAAGAAAATTGATCTTTTTCCAGTGTTCTCTGAAAGACATACTGTATTTACTGTTTTGTTTTTTAATAAAAGCATTTTCATTTGCATACTGAAAATAGTTAATGTTTACAAGATAACTGCCTTTTTATTCTTTATGGTGGCAAAAATGAGCTTGGTGACAGAGGATGCAGTGTAGTAATTTGGGCATGTTGTCTTTACATGAGTTTGACATATCAATAAATAATGGAAAATCCTTACAAAAATATGCATGTTTATTATGCTTTATGTATTTATTTGTTCATTCATTCATTCATTCATTTATAATTTCTGTTTTTTTTCCTAGAGTTCAAATGGTAGAGAATGGTTAATCACAGAAACACAAATGTGAACAATTTTAACTTTAAAACACAATGTAATATACAATGTAAATTTTAGAAGCACATCATTTGATTAGTAAATATATTTGTCTTTGGTCAAAAAAAAAAAAAAAAATCTTAAAAATGTGTCTTATATTTAATGAGAGGAATCTATCTGTTGGATACAACTGCGACTGCTGGGCATGTGCACATCAATATTGCCCAATTTTTGTCAAGCTGAACAACGGAGGAAGGTGAAGACGTTAATAAAACAGAATCTAATAGCAAGCTTAATCTATTGTTAACCAAATCTATCCCTTCAGCCGAAAAACAAAAGACATCGGTCATAAATGGATAAGGAAGTGTGACGCAGCTTTGATGTCATTGGCTATGAATTTTCAGGACAGTCTGTGGTTGGACTATCTTTTAACCCATATTAAACAGCGCATCATGTTAAAAAGTATGTCTTGCTACTATCATCACATTAGTAATATATTAAGCCAACAATGAAGTGTTGCTATCTTGAGAAAGATGACATCTTTAACGAGATCCTAATCCTAACCCTAAGCTTAACTTCAATGAACTACAAAAAACAGCCCCCTAGTGTTGCCTTTCCATAGATAGAACGACGGAGGCTTGTGGGTAATGTAGTTTAAAACTTTTTATTAACGAAACGAAATAAATTATTTATTTTAAGGAAAGCTAGATATCTAAATATGTTCATTGTGCAAACATCTATGATATATTTGAGAGGCAGGCTGAAATGTGGTATTTTACAGTGAGCAATATTTAAAATGCCTTTATGCCAGATTTCCATTCATTTCTGAAAACTGAGCTTGACATTATTTTATCAGTATAGCATAAGTAATAATCCTGTCCATTTTCTCTTTGATTCGTTAATTGGACTCTGATTTAAAGCCATTTGAAATGTACAGTTTTGGGCTCTTCCGGGGGGTGCTACTGGGCCCCTGGCGGTAGAAGGGCAGTAAAACCTACATATATGTATTCTCCTCATCATGGACAACAAACTGAGCTGAGTCACATTTATATCTGACAGTTTTCACAGTCCTCTGTTTTCTATTCTATTCATCATGGCTATTATACCTTTTGACAGGACATTGTGAGGCCATCTGATGAAACATGGAAAAATTAGAAAGAAATGATTTAATAATGAAAATAATAGATTATTTCTTTGATTTTTGAAGTAAATGGCAAGAAATGTAATGGATGAACCTGCAACAACTTGCCTTTATCTATTCCCCACTGTTAAGCAGTAATCAAGGACAATGTATACACATTGTGATACTTCACTATTACACAAGGACAAATTCATGCAGTGCTAAGAATATTAATTTATATATATATATATATATATATATATATATATATATATATATATATATATATATATATATATATATATATATATATATATAAAACTAATTAGCAACGATCAGTGTAAAAATGTCCTCCTCATCCCCGTATCTTGCTCATCAGGTGCTGGACATCAGTAATGTGCGTGCTCTTGCTTTGAATACAGTACAAGATCCACGTTGATCATTCCTGCTACATTCTTAGTTATCCCTCAAGTGTTTGTAACTATAAAGCCCATGGCACCATCTTGTAATGCAGAATAATTAATTTCGTAACTCCCTTTATTTCACAAAAAATTTGCTACTAATATATGAAAAATTACTTTCTGGTGTACTGATGTCCCAGGTGTTATTAATCCGATCAAAAATGTTTATGTCTTAAATAAAAAGTAATCCTAATAATTAATATGTAGATTTTCCAAGTCTAAAATAAACACATATGAGCCTACCTAGTAAAATTATGTATTTACCAAGAATCTTCAGAACACAATATTCACCATTTTCATTTTATTGAAGCATAGACTATAAAGTTGATAAAGTAGCATCAAGACAAATAAGATTCAATGAAAATAATTATCAAAAATACATTAACCTCATATATAAATCAGTTCATACAGATGAGTGATGAAATGTCCTTAAAAGTCACACAGTTCCACCCAGTCAACTGTGATACAGATCATGTGATACATATAAGACATGAGATACTGTTTTAGAAAATAATGATTCCTTATCATCACATCTAAACTGGTTTCATCTCCCCATTGTGATCTTCTCTCATGTCTGGAAACAGTTTGTTGTTGATATCCAGCACTGATGTGGTGTAGCCTTTTCACAGCCAGAGGATCTCTCAGTCCTAAGATCCCAGACCTGGTCAAAGTGAAACAAACAATCCAGATGAAGTTGTTTAATGGACAGAGAGGTCAGCTTATGTTCTGTGTGATTTTAGCAGGGTGAGCAACTATGACCCTTGTAGTACTGTACACTTACCATTCTTCAAGCTGCTTTAAGACCTTTTGAGAAGCTTTTTCTCTGAAGACAATTTACCACATCCTCTTCTTTCACTCCTGTCAAGAGCATCACTTGGTCAAAACCCCTCATTTGGCTGATGAGATCATCTGTACAAATTAAAATACTGCAATAAAAATGTCATTCTGCAAGAATTAAGAAAAAGTTACATAGGCAAAGGTCTTGCTCATGAGACTGCATTAGCATGTGTAGTTCTCAGAGACTCTAGAATTCATCTATTGTTGCAGTAAATGTGTTTTCTTCCTCTAGAATCTTTCTCCAAAGTTCCTGACTTCTCTAACAAATGTGTCTGTGCAGTGTAAGGCCTGGCTTCGAACCAGTCAACTATCAATTCACAATTTATAACACAACATTTACAAAACAATGAAATAATGTCAATTGATGTTTATATCAACTAAACCAATTTCATGATACTTGTCTACTTTTAAAACAGGTGGTGTGTTTTTAAAAACATAATATTAAAAATGTCCAGTCACACTTTTCTAACATGCTGTAATTGTAATAGTATAAAAAGAAATCAAGGCTGACATGACCAGTTCTGTGAGAGATCATCATAAAATGTTGTATAACACATCATTGCTTCAACACACACATACAAGATGGCCTCTTTTTGTTTGTTCACAAGATGGCCATCTTCATTCCTCATCCTGAGCAAATAATTTCCTTGGTCTTCCTTCTCTTCTGTGAAACAATATAATCTCTACTTACTCTGTGTGCAATTAATATTGCTCATTAAACATAATTAAGTTAATTTAAAGTAAGATTCAGACCAGAGCATTTGATGAGTAAATGTTGATTAAAAAATATTCTAAACAAATGTACCTGGGAAGAGCTGATCATGGCAAGATTCGCTGAGACTCAGTAATATCTCCTTTAGTTTTTAGGAAGGTTTGTGAGGGTTGGCTCTTAAAATAGCTGTTGAGCTCGATATTTTAGACCTGAAAAACAAGAACAGCATTATCTGCAAAAAATCCTGTAAGACAGAAAGAAGGAAATATTATTAATTACGTGCAACTTGTACATTACACCTCTGTAAAGATGCTGTATAATTAAATGTTAAATGCATCCATTATTGAAAGCAAGTAATTAATAGCAAGCTATAGTCATATGAATTCTTTTGATAGCGTCAGATGAGACCGTCCTGGGGCTTGTACAATATCATACAAGTGTTAAACTGGATTATTAAGACTGTGATGTGCGACTGTGTTTAGGGATCATTTTTAAGACTTTGACCCTGTCCAGATACCCACACTTGCAGTCTTGGCCACTTGAGAGTGTGTGTACGTGACAGTGTGTGAACGAGACTGTCCCCGGTCTTAATAATGCCAAAGCACAGCATCCTTAACACACAATAAACCTCTCCAATACTGCTCCGGAGCGCTATACAAAGCTTAGTGTATCCCATCATGCATCATGTTTTGGTATAAATCGTCATACTTTTTGCCGAGATCTCACAAGAGGTCACGGAAAGCTGTCCAATGTACAGTATGTGAAATATTGATAATTAGATATTAAAAATCTCTGTAAACACATAAGTGTCCCATAAGGCAGTGGCTCCCAATCCTGGTCCTGGAGAACCCCAACACTGCACATTTGAGATGTCTCCCTGATCAAACACACCTGATTCAACTCATCAGCTCATCAGTGAAGTCTCCAAGGCAGATAAGAGAGACACCAAAACCGCGCAGTGCTGGGGTTCTCCAGGATCAGGATTGGGAAACACAGTCATCAGGTCATGAAAAGTTCGACACACACTTGTGGTCATCATGCTCACTTGAACACTAGGCCAAATACAGGAAAGACGTCAAATAAGTAATCAAGTGGTCAAGTGCAAAGATGGCAAGTGTGGGTATTTGGACAGTGCAACAGTTTAAGAAACAACAAATGCTGTACAAATTATAACAGCAGGAATGTTTGATAAAAGGGACAAACTATCACAGACTTACTGCTGTACATATCTGCCTCCGCAGCTTTCTGTCTTCTCCATTTCTGAAGGAATACCTCTCCAGAAACACCACTGGGCTTCCTTTACGTCTTTTCAGCTAAAAATAAAAATAAAAATAATAAAAAGGGGGAGAGAAAATAAAATTGAATTATATACAGAATGTTAATAATGATCTGTGAGCATAATATTTAGATATAAACTGATATGAATGAACTGCAAGATGAAAAAATATTGTTTTTATTATTATTTATTTATTTTAATTTTTTTTTTGTTTTTTTTGGATTTACATTAAAAGGTATTAAAAGCATGGTACAGAACATATGATTATTGTGATATCTGTCATATAAAAGCACATACAAACACTAACATTACAGTGATACAAACATAGCTGGTTTGGTGATTATTGTATTGTTGTATTGATTATTAATATACCATAGTAAAACTACAGTTACTAATGTCCCGTTTACTGTGTTTTAACTTCACATTTCATTTATTACTATCGTAAGTGTCGTGATTACCATGATTTTACTACAAATACAACTTACATCATTGATCCTGAAATTAATAATAATATAAAACGGATCGAAGGTCTATGGCACATCACGTGACAGATAGAGTTTAATCACACTAATTAGCAGCTGTGTTCATTTATTTAAACGCAATGAAACTCAAAGACAGCCGCGGATGACCGATATAATACAGCGATTAAACATATGGCACTAATCTGATTAATAAAGAAGACAGAATACATTTTATAAAAGGCATTAAAAGAGCGTATTTATGACTACTCACCCAAACTGTGGAACTGATAGCAAGTATCGCGATGTGTGCTGAATGAGACTTCTTGAACGTGATTTCATAGCGATAAACATCTCATGTCCTCGTGTCGAATTCTGACACCAAAAGTTTCCCACTGAAAGCAATGAAGGTCGTAGGGCTTCGATATTCGACGCCGAGAGGCACATTTGGCGTCATAAAAGTGACGCTAGGGGCGCTTGACCATGCCTTGGTTTTAGACGCCTTTGTATGAAGTTATTTTTGATTCAAAACAACTGAACACCTGTGGCAGTGCGATTTGTAGTTGTAGAGAAAAGCCACACATGTGTATCAGTAAATTTGAAGTCACAGAGAGAAATGTTTTAAGAGTTGCAAACCTGTAGACTTTTTTTCTCTCCCACAAACACAACACAACAGTTACACCTTCTCAAATTCTTCATTGCAGGTGCACAAATCCTATTCTACAAATCACACATTTAGAAACTCGTACGCTCACATTTTTGAAACAATTGCTGCAGTGAATGTGGTGCAAAACGCATTTACACACCCGCATCAAGAAATGTGAAGTTGTGGAGAAATGTTGAACATCCGCAAATCAGTACGTGAATTCATCAAATGAGAGTTGCACAATGGTAGAATACTTTCTCAGTAATGTATTGTATATTTTTCTAACACAAACACAAAGTACATAACTACAGCTGCTTGAATCTGCTGCGATGAATCTCAAACACTGTTTTTCGCTTTCAAGTGACAAGTTTCGCGCTTTCCCTTTTGCACCGAGATATTCGGTTCAAAAGTGATTTGTGCATCTGTAGAGGTAGTGGGCGGGACTGTTTAGAGATTAGAGAATTTCAGCCAATCAGAAGAGCTACTTTGGCTCGTTGCTGAGTAGGTGGAGGCTTGGGAACTGTAGCCGGTAGATATATGCCCCAAGCAGTTTTACGCTCCTGTTGTTTCTCATGCGTCCAGTAGGGGGAGGCTGCAGACCTATGACCTACTGTAAAATGTATTATTAATATTTATAAACTGTTTTTATGTACAGGAGACTGACTGATATATTTAAATTAAGTTATATTTAGATATTAACCATATTCAAGCCATTAGACATACAGCACTGTGTAATCATATGGATCCTAAATGAAATATTTGCTGTACAATTCACAATTGCTCGTCATAGGACAACAGAACATGTCCTACATAGCATTTTATGAAGACAAACACAATTTAACCCTTTTTTAAAGTTTCAAGGGTCATTTAAAAGAAAGAGACAACATTGATGTTAAAAAAAATATATTTATTAACACCATGACTTGGTTATTTCTTAACAGCATGACTCCTGTAGATGACTCTCCAATGGCTTGCCACTCTTCTTTAATTGTTTCTTTATCCTGCTGTCAAAGTGATCCCAAAAAAAGCAAAAGTTGCATAGTGGTATAAACAATGGTTATATATATATTATGGCAGGATGTCATGTTTCAACATTTTTTCCTTTAAAGGATCCTAACAGTACCTTACCCGTACCGCAGGAATTTCAATTCAGCCTCCAAGATGGACACATCTTTCACAACAGCAAGAGCACAGATGATGGACTACCAGAGAAAGATTAATCAGAGCCCAAATAAGCCAAGCATCATTTAGCATTTTTATTTTTTATTTTTTTACAACAAAATCAAAAGTGCCTTTTCTATATTAAGCACAAAACTATTATTTTATTGCAATGGTCTAACATTATGGATAAACTATTTGACATTAAAAATAATGTGAATATGACACCATGAGTCTATGCTCAGCAACGAGCCAAAGTAGCTCTTCTGATTGGCTGAAATTCTCTAATCTCTAAACAGTCCCGCCCACTACCTGTACAGATGCACAAATCACTTTTGAACCAAATATCTAGGTGCAAAAGGGAGAGTGCGAAACTTGTCACTTGAAAGCGAAAAACAGTGTTTGAGATTCATCGCAGCAGATTCAAGCAGCTGTAGTTATGTACTTTGTGTTTGTGTTAGAAAAATATACAAGACATTACTGAGAAAATATTCTACAAGTGCGCAACTCTCATTTGATGAATTCACGTACTAATTTGCGGATGTTCAACATTTCTCCACAACTTCACATTTCTTGATGCGGGTGTGTAAATGCGTTTTGCACCACATTCACTGCAGCAATTGTTTCAAAAATGTAAGCGTACGAGTTTCTGAATGTGTGATTTGTAGAATAGGATTTGTGCACCTGCAATGAAGAATTTGAGAAGGTGTAACTGTTGTGTTGTGTTTGTGGGAGAGAAAAAAAAAGTCTACAGGTTTGCAACTCTTAAAACATTTCTCTCTGTGACTTCAAATTTACTGATACACATGTGTGGCTTTTCTCTACAACTACAAATCACACTGCCACAGGTGTTCAGTTGTTTTGAATCAAAAATAACTTCATACCTTTGGAGTGAGAATGGGTTGTATACTTAGAAAACAATGCCTACTGCTCTGATAATGTTTTCATTGTTATATGTTAGCGGCACTATTACACATCTTGTTTACATAATTGCCAAAACATGGAAACAGCGAAGAAGAAAGCGAAAAACAACAGATATTTTCACACATAATCTAACATGATCATCAGACATACAACAGGTACATAGTAGTATACTTAAGGTGTGATGTAAAGTTCAGTTAAAGAACTGATGGGTATACTTGCAGTATAAAACTACTAAATTATTAGTTTACTAAGACTATACTTCAAAATGCTACACGTATCTAATTAGTAAACTCAGTATATCTTTAAGTTCACTTTTAGTATAGTTGCAGTACAAACTAAAAACAGAGGTTAACTAGTTGTGTACTAAAAGTTTACTACAGTTAAATTATACTTAATGTATACTTTTATATACTAGAAAGTGGGCCACTTTAGTCCCAATGAGTATTGAATTAGCACACTCACAAGTATATTACTAGTACACTGATATTTGTATTCTTACTAAATAAATATACTTAAATTATGCTTGTACTTTAAGTATACTTAATAAAATAAACTTGTATAGCCTACTTCTTTTTGGTAAGGGTGTCAACCATGTTGGTAACCAAGTCTGAACTTATTTACACAAAACATTTTAAAATTTTAGTTGTGCATGTGCACTTGTCTGCAAATCTGCAAAACAAAACATACCTTGAAATAAGTGACCAAAGTGTCAAATAACCAAATGTAAGGTCACTCCTGCTAGTTGGTGTAACACTAACATGTGACATGTTGTTTCTCTATAAAAAAATTATAATAAAAATAATAATAATAATTCTTCTCATTGTTCAGGTAAAATAAAGATAAGACTGCACACCTTTCCTCAATAAGCCAAATAATTTGACAATGTAGTTTTGCTCACATTTAATTTAGCACTTTATTTGAACATATCCCATAAAACTATGCTTTAGCAAACATAATTAGATAATGCGTTATTTATTCCTATTTGCATGTATCCATTTACAACAATTTTTCTAAACTTTATATTTCCACCTTGATTGATTTTTCCCACAAAGAACTTGGAGATTTTATGTGGTTTCCCTATAATTTTGTCTCAGACATCAGCACAATTTAACCACTTACAACTGACAGCATAGGAGCCTGTTTATTGTGCCTAAAAATGCAATTAGGCCACTCATTAGGATTTGAGACAAAGAACAGTAATATACCATTATTTTGTTCAGCGAAAGTAGACAATGCATTTCAAATGCATTTAAGAACCATAGATGGTTATGTCTTTCCTTCTCTAACAGATGCACTATTATATCTGAGTGTCAAACAGAGGTTGTACCCAAAAATTGTTCTTAAAGTATTTATAGAAATATTTACTCAAGTAAAACTAAAATTAATAGTCTGAATAGTTAATTGAGGAGTAAAAAAAAAAGTATTGAAAAAAAAAAGCTAGTTTAGATACTGTATATCTCTATTTTTATTTAGATACATTTTGTGCAATGTATGCGTGCATATCAACCTTTATGTCAGTCTTCAGTGTCACACAATCCTTCAGAAATAAAATAATCCTAAACAAAATGTCACAGATTAAAAAATTTAAATAAATAATAATAATAAAATATAAAGCATCAAAACTGTTTCCAGCACTGGTAATAAAACAATATATTAGAATGATCTATGAAGGATCAAATGACTCTGAAAACTAGCATAACAGCTGATGAAAATTCTTGCTTCACTGAATTGTTTGAAAGTATATTATGTATTATATATTTATGAATAACCTCTGACATGGAGAAGAGTGAAAGGTCCTCACAAGGCAGCTAAGTTACCGAACATCTGGACATAACGAACCAAATGCACATTGAATGATCTTCTTCCATCGGTTCTGCAAAATGTAAAAAATAAAAAATAAATAAAGCGTAAATATTGTGGAAATCTCAGTATTAATTGTGTCTATGCGAAGGCATTCCTCCTGGAATAGAGCTAATACGGGTTTGGAGGGTATTAATTTAATACTCTGTGACAGCTTATTTAATGTAAAATTATATATTGTATTTAATTTAATGTTACACTTACAACAAACTGGTAATGTCATAGTGGTATTTTGTACTGTAATCGAAGCCTGAGCTATACCTGTTGAACCGTGGACAGCACACGCTGTGTTCATCTAATAGAGATCTTCATCACTAGCAAACAATAGCCTTTGTAGATTTGCTTTCTGCTGTAGATCCAAATACGTCTTCAACGATCTTGATGTTCTTAAACTTTCTGTTACAACTCTGAGTGAACCACTTCAGACAGCTCAGCGCGGGCGGCAGGAAACTGAACGAATCATTCAAACTGATTCGCAAACCAATCCACTGGTTTCCTAACTGGTTTGATCAAGCCTTTAACAGAATTGACTCAAAAGAATGAATAATTCACAAACGGGCATCACTCATTCCCAAGAGAAAAGTAGATGGCACATTTGGAATAAACTGAAGCATTTATAACATGTTCTGCATTAAGAAAAAGTAACAAGAGGAACATGGCCCGTGATTAAGTAAAAGTACAGTTTTTTCACTAAAGTTTTACTCAAGTAAGAGTAAAAGTACCCATCTTTAAATATACTCCAAAAGTATTAGTTAGATAAAAAAATGTAACAAAGAAAATGTAATACCCACCTCTGGTGTCAAAGGTAACCAATAGTACTAATCACCCATGTTATCCACAGTGATCTGGTTAAATGCATCGGTTCAAAAGAGGTTAGGGAACTTCTTTTAGCCCTAATTCGTACATATCTCAGAGCAGCCCCAGATCTGAAATTGAATATGAGACATTCAGGATAGTTTCCATGTCTAGAATGTATTCATCTACAGAGGTATCTATGTAACACTGAACTCAGTGTCTTCTGTGACTACAAATTCAAGATTTTCAATGTGACCCATGGTCAGGATAATGTATTACCATTAAAATGGGAATTTTGTTTTTACCACTAGCAATGAAGACTGCAGTGTAATGGAGGAGATTGCTCTCTGAGAAGCTTCTGACCCAGGTACTAGCATCTGAGCTTGCTGTCTCATCAATAATTGACAGCATAAAACCAATCAGAACAATTTGCTCCCCACAAAGGAAAGTTCTAGAGCAGGCTGAAGGTGCTTAATCATTAATGACCCAATTAGTTGAAACTGTTACACCTGGCCTGAGTCGTTTGTGGAGTGGCCGCTTGTCTGACTCTACACCAGAGGACTCTGGGATATCAATTGACAAGAGTCCTAGCAGGGTCATCTATTGACAAGAAGAATGGCACCTGATACCGCTGCAAAACATTTCCCTTAACTCACTTGTATGCCTTTTACTAGATTTGGGAAGAGAAACAGTCTTGCTGAGAAGATGATGCAGCTTGATAGTGCCTTAAAATGATTGCAATGGAGGCACCATTTTTGTGGACAGTCAAAGCATTCATCTAAGACTGATGTAACTACACTTAAAGGTAAAACAAACAAACAGGCCAGGCCAAAAACCTTACTGTTATCAGCATAAATGCTATTTAACCTGTTAAATGTCACTCACGTTTTTGAAGATAGAGATGAATGTGCATGATACAAACCTACATTTTTATAATTCATGACTGAAAACATTTTGTAACATGATTTTGCTGTACCATTTACATGGTAATGCAATGTGTGATTTTTAAAATGGGTTTTGAAGGATGAATTTTGAGGTTTTATGTTTTCAAGTGATATATAACTTCTGATGATTTCTAAAATGTGATAGAGAAAAAGGCAACGAGGAAGTCTTTTTGTTTTTAAACAAAGATCAAAGCTCCTTTTGTAATGTAGATTTCTGAGGGTGCACTCTTGTCATAAATTCATCTATTACTTTTCCTACATAATTTTTAACAAACAATATTGGTAAAATATATATTTGGGAGTCTAACGATATATAGTTTGTCAAGATTAGATTAGATTTGATTGTAATATAGTATAGTCAACGTAGGCGTCCCGTATACGGGACGGGGGTGACAATTAACAGGTTAAATTATTTAAAAAAATAAAAATAAAAAATAAAAAAAAAACATAGTATTGTTATGTTTTTAAAATCACATTTATATGTTGTTATACTAATTTTATGTTTGATTGTCTTTTAGGGAAAGGGGAACTGATTATGTGAAATGGCCTACTTAATGTGGAAAATGTATCTCTACTAGCCAAATAGTCATATGCAATGTCTATCATTTTATGCTATAAACATGTATACACAGTGGGTACAGGAAGTATTCAGACCCCCTAAATTTATCACTCTTTGATATATTGCAGCCATTTGCTACAATCATTTAAGTTCATTTTTCCCTCAATGTTCACACAGCACCCCATATTGACAGAAAAACACAGAATTGTTGACATTTTTGCACATTTATTAAAAAAGAAAAACTTAAATATCACATGGTCCTAAGTATTTAGACCCTTTGCTCAGAATTTTGTTGAAGCACCCTTTTGATTTAATACAACCATGAGTCTTTTTGGGAAAGATGCAACAAGCCTTTCACACCTCGATTTGGGGATCCTCTGCCATTCCTCCTTGCAGATCCTCTCCAGTTTTGTCAGGTTGGATGGTAAATGTTTTCAGGTCTCTCCAGAGATGCTCAATTGAGTTTAAATCAGGGCTCTGGTTGGGCCTTTCAAGAACAGTCACGTAATTGTTGTGAAGCCACTCCTTCGTTACTTTAGCTGTGTGCTTAGGGTCATTGTCTTGTTAGAAGTTGAACCTTCGGCCCAGTCTGAGGTCCTGAGCACTCCAGAGAAGGTTTTCTGTCCAGGATATCCCTGTACTTCCCTGTCCTGTCCCTGCAGCTGAAAAACACCCCCACAGCATGATGCTGCCACCACCATCCTTCAGTGTTGGGACTGTATTGGACAGGTGATAAGTAGTGCCTGATTTTCTCCACACATACCACTTAGAACCAAGGCCAAAAAGTTATATCTTGATCTCATCAGACCAGAAAATCCTTCAGGTGTTTTTTTTAGCAAACTCCATGTGGGCATTCATGTGTCTTGCACTGAGGAGAGGCTTCCCTCACTGTGCGCTTAGGAACCTTAAGTGCAGCAGAAGTTTTTTGTAACTATGGCCAGATCTATGCCTTGCCACAATCCTGTCTCTGAGAACTTCAGGCAGTTCCTTTGACCTCATGATTCTCATTTGCTATTATTCTCACTATGTGATATTTCAGTTTGTCTTTTTTAATAAATCTGCAAAAATTTCAACAATTCTTTGTTTTTCTGTCAATATGGGGTGCTGTGTGTACATTAATGAGGAAAAAATTGACTTGCTGCAATATAACAAAAAGTTAAATATTTAAGGGGGTTCTGAATACTTTCCATACCCACTGTATATATATATATATATATATATATATATATATATATATATATATATATACAGTGACACCTTGCACAGGGAGAGCAAGACACAAAAGGTCATTGCAAAAGAGGCTGGCTGTTCACAGAGCTCTGTGTCCAAACACATTAATAGACAGGCGCAAGGAAGGAAAAGATGTGGTAGAAAAAAGTGTACAAGCAATAGGGATAACCACACCCTGGAGAGGATTGTGAAACAAAACCCATTCAAAAATGATGGGGAGATTTACAAAGAGTGGACTCCACCTGGAGTCAGTGCTTCAAGAACCACTATGCACAGACATATGCAAGACATGGGTTTCAGCCACTCTTGAAAAACAGACAGCGTCAAAAACGGCTAAAGACAAAAAGGACTGGACTGCTGCTGAGTGGTCCAAAGTTATGTTCTCTGATGAAAGTAAATTTTGCATTTACTTTGGAAATCAGGGTCCCAGAGTCTGGAGGAAGAGAGGAGAGACACACAATCCATGTTGTTTGAGGTCCAGTGTAAAGTTTCCACAGCCAGTGATGGTTTGGGGTGCCATGTCATGTGCTGGTATTGGTCCACTGTGTTTTCTGAGGTCTAAGGTCAACGCAGCCATATACCGGGAAGTTTTAGACTACTTCATGCTTGCTGCTGCTGACTAACTTTGTGGAGGTGCAGATTTCATTATCCAACAGGATTTGGCACCTGCACACAGTGCCAAAGCTACCAGTGCCTTGTTTAAGGACCATGGTATCCCTGTTCTTAATTGGCCAGCAAACTCGCCTGACCTTAGTTAACGTATTGTGAAGAGGAAGATGCGATATGCCAGACCCAAGAATGCAGAAGAGCTGAAGGCCACTACAATAGCAACCTGGGCTCTCATAGCACCTGAGCAGTGCCACAGACTGATCAACTCCATGCCATGACACATTGCTGCAGTAATTCAGGCAAAAGGAGCCCCAACTATGTATTGCTCATACTTTTCAGTTGGCTAAGATTTCTAAAAATCCTTTCTTTGTATTGGTATTAAGTAATATACAGATTTTCTGAAATACTGAATTTGGGATTTTCCTTAGTTGTCAGTTTTAATCTTTTTAAAATGAAAAGAGATAAACATTTGATAATGAATCAACTTTTTGATGATATTCTAATTATATGACCAGCACTTGAATATATATATATATATATATATATATATATATATATGTAATATACATGTTACATATATATTATTGGTTGGCATAGATAAATATTTTTATCTAGATTAATCTCACTGTAATCTTGGAATTAATCTAGATTGATCTAGAATATGTATGCCACCCAAATAAAATAATGACTAAAAGTAAGTCTTTGAGAAGGGGTTTCTCAAGCCAAGTGGTGCATTAGACCAGGGGCTCATCTCCTGTTTCCAAAATGCATCACAAAGTGCTTGAGAAATCTGTAAACTAATTCCACATTGCACAAGGTGCAAACAACCTTATACCTGTTTCACACATAATCCGTCTGCAGTGCGTGTGCATTGCATATTTTTTTTTACATACCCATGTTAAAGGATTCCAGTGTTCACGCGGTTGCGGTCTGTCAGTGCGTTCCAGGAGTGGTGCGTCTGCAGCAGTGCAGCGATCGTTTATATACTGAGTAGTGGACTGCAAACGCGTCCTGTGTGAAAGCACAATGAGTATGAGTCCGTGCTGCTTCAATACCACATATGTAACACACACGGACTGCATACGCACTGCAGACGGAGGATGTGTGAAACAGGCTTGTCTTGTCAAGGTTTCCATTGGGAAGCTTCTTAAAAAAAAAAAAAAAATTCCCTAAAGTAAACCCTGCTGCTTCAGTTGCATCCATGTTAGCAGCACGTCACGTTTGATGTGCTAATTTCACAATAGGCATACACACAGGTTCGAAGACTCGTTCTTGCCCCGTACCCCGCAATTCGGTTAGGCATACATCCGCGCTAAAATATCAAGGTGAAAGTCATCTTAGCTCACCTAGTATAGACCCAGCTCTCCACCCAACTTTGAGAATAGATTAACGGAGATATTTTGTTTATCGCCCGATAAGAGTCTCCCGTTCTGCGTTAACGGGCGATAACGGCCCACCACACTATATATATATATCATTATAATTATTATTATTATTATTATTATTTATTTTTTTCACTTGTACAGGTGTGATATCACAAAAATCAGTACCTATGTGAATTTTACAGCAAAATCAATGATGTGGGCTTTGAAAACATAAATATACAAGATTAAGTGAGGGAAAGTGTGAAATGTAAAAAAAAAAAAAAAAAAAAAAGTTGTTTTAAATTACTATAGTATGTGCTTAAATAAAAGTAGTTATTAGTTATTCACTGCCAGTGTAAATATTATGAAAACTGTCTTTGGGTAATAGTCAATCTCAAGTGCACTCTGGCACACTGGGCCTGTGTGGCCACCTAGAGTATATTTTGTATACAGTATGACAGCCATGCAACTACAGCCATCCTTAGGTTCAGTTCCAGATTGTTCTTATTGGTGTATTTACACACATTTCTGAATGTAAAAACAAACACATATAAGAACATTTTAAAATGAAATTCTAAAATGTTTTATGAAAAAAAAGTCATTGGTCACTGTTGAAAGGGGTAGTCCCTGCATCAGCATGAACGGATGCACCACACCTTCAATGCAAATAGACAGTTTCAGACACTCTGCGTGCTAGAGCACATGCCAGAGAAAAATAAATAAAAAAACTATATATATATATATATATATATATATATATATATATATATATATATAGAATGTGCGACCAGAAGTATCTGTATCTATATATTTTTTTTACATGCCCCAGGTGCTTTTTGCTCACTTTTAGCACCCTTAAACAATCTATATCCCATGTTATCACAGAGTTGCCACCTTTATAACAGAGAAGCGGGGAAATGATCGCCAAGTTGTAGATTTGCACCCAAAAGATAGGAACGTAAAAGGAAATAGCTGAATGTTCAATGGAACAGAATAATTGAGATGGCTGGAAAATTACAGATGACATTCTGGTGTAGTTTTAACTCTGCTCTGCTGGAGACTCAGATGTGTGGGTGAAAAGCACCTCACACCCTTACAAGTGACTTTCTTCTAATGCCTTAATTTCAATTAACTTTGACATAATATCTCCCCTTGTGCATAAAGAGGAAAATAGTGCAGCACCCAATTCACTTTAGGTTTGAAGGAATGCATTGTGTGTGTGTGTGCATTAATGTACAATGACCTAAAATGTATTTGAACACTTGTGTTGTAGCCGTTGCTGTAAGGAAACAGTATGGCAAGTTTCAAGAAAAGCTGTTTGGGAAAGGAGGAACCTTGCACATATTTTCTTCCTCCGTTTGTGGTATTTTAAAAGTAAGGCTCTTGAGACGTCTGCTTCTGTTCCTGCTCCACACAACCTGTGACTGTTGCTTTTAGAGACAGATTGCTCAATCAGAACCTGACATTAATAGAATCCTCCATATTCTCCAAGTGGTTTGCAATCTGTCAATACAATGACTGAGTATACTATTTTGTTGGAAATGATTGCATTATGTAGTCTTTTATTTATTTTTTATTTTTGAAATAAATCTACATGACCACATGAGTTCAAAGGTTTCTTGGTCACAGTTTATATATTTCATAATGAAACTAAGTTCACTTCAATTTCCCATGTAGATTCTAGTAAATGCGTCCGTGGTCACATGAGTCACATATGATTCAGCCACAATCCAACTGTCTGTATCTGTAAGGGAAATGCAGTTCTCATCAAAGGAAACAGTTCTCAAATGTTAAAATAATTGCATAACAGTATGTATGACTGTGTGAACTACAATACATTTTAGCTGAGCATGCTATAACAAGTAAACATGTGGCATTGTTACCTTTAGGAATACATTTTACATGTTATGTATGTATGCATGTATGTATTTATTAGATATTGGTGAATATGAATATGCTATTTTTGAAAATACCTTAATTAATACCTAAATGTAAACCTTTTATGTTTATCAATATAAGTGTGCTTTGCAGTTGTACTCAAAGTAACTGTGATGTTCCAGTTTAAGGAGTTGTTTTCAGTCTTTTTTTATCTAACATATTTTGGTGGTTTAGAGAGCTCAATGTGCTGCAAAAAAATAAAATAAGAAAAAAACTGCTCAATAAGATAGAATCTTTGTCAGTTTTTCAGCACATAATTTTTTATTTATTTATTTTTTTTTTTGCAAATTGCTCACAACATAGCCCAATAAAGAAATATACTGCAAAAACAGAAATGTACCACAAATTCTAACAACACAAATAAAGAAATTATTTGCAAAAACAAAAACATACTGCAAATGTTCACAACATAAACAAAAACAGAAATGCACTTCAAATAGGCACAGACACCAATGGAAGTGTTTTTTTAAGAGAAAAACAAAGAGACACACATCAATGTTTGCTCTGAAAGGTGTGATTTCTGTTTTTTCTGTTTTTTTTTTTGTTTGTTTGTTTTTCTTCTTATTATTCTTCTTATTTCATTATTAATCTAAATAAGATGACAATATTATATATAATCACGGTACGTTACCACAAATTAACCATGCATTTACTACACTAACCATAGTTTAACCATGGCATTTGTACAACTGTTATACAAATAATAACCAATACAGCAACAATAATAAATAAATAAATAAATAAATAAATAAAAACATACATAATTTAACTAAATAAATATATTAATGAATGAATAATTAAATTGATTTTCATTTTTTTTTAGTTATTTGGCATTGTTGGGGTCCTCCCGTCGTGATCTGTGCTACTTACAGCACATTTCCATATTTGTTTGTGTTGTGAGCATTTGCATTCTCTATATAATATGCAAATATTATACAAACATTTGTACATTTGAATCAGTTAGGTTGTAATCAGTTAGATATCACAGAGAGCTATTGAGAAAGAGAAAATGTTTAGACAGATTTCTGCAGCTCTTCTAGTAGAACATGACACTAACAACAACCAACGCCATAGGTTTTATTAAAAAAATAAATAAATAAATAAATAAAAATGAGTTGCAAATTTGCAATAAGAAAGAAAGAACAAAAACACTCTTGTTTAAGCTTGTTTGTTCATCATTCTTGAAACATACACCTCCAAAGCAATAACAAGACTATGAGAGAGAGAGAGAGAGAGAGAGAAATAGAGATAGACAGAAAACTTTATAAAGACAAAAAAAGATAGCTCAACAGATAAAGAAGCAAAATACAAAAAGTGTGTGTGTGTGTGTGTGTGTCTGTGTGTCTGTGTGTGTATGTTATGGTAACCCTTGAAGACGAGACAGCAGTGTGTGGCTGTAATGAAACTTTTATAATACGTCTTGCTCTGGTCTGCTGAGCTCACTGAGCACTCACTGTAATCGCACTGGTAAGGGAAGAGGCAAGGGCGGTGTGAATGTGTGTTAGTGTTCGTTGGAGGGAAGAGATGGAGTGAGTCTCTCAGCAACAACCCATCTCAAGAAACACTGCTGCCGTGCAACCCATTCTCACTCCAAAGGCGTCAAAAACCGAAGCATGGTCAAGCGCCCCTAGCGTCACTTTTATGACGCCAAATGTGCCTCTCGGCGTCGACTATCGAAGCACTACGACCTTCATTGCTTTCAGTGGGAAACTTTTGGCGTCAGAATTCGACACGAGGACATGAGATGTTTATCGCTATGAAATCACGTTCAAGAAGTCTCATTCAGCACACATCGCGCGATACTTGCTATCATTTCCACAGTTTGGGTGAGTAGTCGTATATACGCTCTTTTAATGCCTTTTATCAAATGTATTCTGTCTTCTTTATTAATCAGATTAGTGCCATATGTTTAATCGCTGTATTATATCGGTCATCCGCGGCTGTCTTTGAGTTTCATTGCGTTTAAATAAATGAACACAGCTGCTAATTAGTGTGATTAAACTCTAACTTATCTGTCACGTGACGTGCCATAGACCTTCGATCCGTTTTATATTATTATTAATTTCAGGATCAATGATGTAAGTTGTATTTGTAGTAAAATCATGGTAATCACGACACAATAGTAATAAATGAAATGTGAAGTTAAAACACAGTAAATGGGACATTAGTAACTGTAACTGTAGTTTTACTATGATATATTAATAATCAATACAACAATACAATAATCACCAAACCAGCTATGTTTGTATCACTGTAATGTTAGTGTTTTTATGTGCTTTTATATGACAGAAATCACAGTAATCATGTGTTCTGTACCATGCTTTTAATACCTTTTAATGTGAATCCAAAAAAAAAAAAACATCAAATTAAAAATAAATAATAAAACATGTATTTTTCCATCTTGCAGTTCATTCATATCAGTTTATATATATATATATATATATATATATATTTTGCTCACAGATCATTATTAACATTCTGTATATAATTCAATTTTATTTTCTCTCCCCTTTTTTATTATTTTTATTTTTAGCTGAAAAGACGTAAAGGCAGTCAGCCCAGTGGTGTTTCTGGAGAGGGATTCCTTCAGAAATGGAGAAGACAGAAAGCTGCGGAGGCAGATATTTGCAGCAGTTAGTCTGTGATAGTTTGTCTCTTTTATCAAAAATTCCTGCTGTTATAATTTGTACAGCATTTGTTGTTTCTTAAACTGTTGCACTGTCCAAATACCCACACTTGCCATCTTTTCACTTGACCACTTGATTACTTATTTGAAGTCTTTCCTGTATTTGGCCTAGTGTTCGAGTGAGCATGATGACCACGAGTGTGTGTCGAACTTTTCATGACCTGATGACTGTGTTTCCCAATCCTGATCCTGGAGAACCCCAGCACTGCACGGTTTTGGCGTCTCTCTTATCTGCCTTGGAGTCTTCACTGATGAGCTGATGAGTTGAATCAGGTGTGTTTGATCAGGGAGACATCTCAAATGTGCAGTGTTGGGGTTCTCCAGGACCAGGATTGGGAGCCACTGCCTTATGGGACACTTATGTGTTTAAAGAGATTTTTAATATCTAATTATCAATATTTCACATACTGTACTAAACACATCACAGTCTTAATAATCCAGTTTAACACTTGTATGATATTGTACAAGCCCCAGGACGGTCTCATCTGACACTATCATAGAATTCATATGACTATAGCTTGTTATTAATTACTTGCTTTCAATAATGGATTCATTTAACATTTAATTTTACAGCATCTTTACAGAGGCTGCTTTTATGGTCTAAACAAAACACAGTGTAATGTATAAGTTGAATGTAATGTAATATTTCTGTTTTACAGGATTGTTTGAGGATAACACTGCAGTTCTCCATCATGCACAAGGACTCACCTCGTTAACTCTTTATCCCCCACACACACAGATATGGTCCCTGGATCAGTGATTAGACTTTGCAGTGGTTTGATTTTTGCAGAAGATGTAACTTTGTTTTATTTATAAGCTCATAATGAATACATTACAGAACCAGTGATGAAAACAATAGTTAAAAATAGTATTTTTCGTATTGATAAAGCATTTTGTTCTCTTTTTCAAGCTTCATACAGTGAACTTTTTAGACTTTAATTAAGAGTTTTAGTAAAGGAGATATTCATACACAGTCATCCCCTAGCTCCAGTCATGAAGTGAATTCATGATGTTATGTCAAAGCTAGCAGGTGTTTGTTTTCCTGAACACTTTCTCTGTCTTCCATTGTTCAGACAATCAGTGTTTATTTGATGCTGTGCTGATTGAGTTTTATAGATGATATTGCACACTTGACATGCATGTCTTCATGGTGTTTTTTTGTGAGTTTGAAACATTTACATTGTGTTGTATAACATTTTGGTCAATTTAATTTTTTTAATAAAATTGATCTTTTTCCAGTGTTCTCTGAAAGACATACTGTATTTACTGTTTTGTTTTTTAATAAAAGCATTTTCATTTGCATACTGAAAATAGTTAATGTTTACAACATAACTGCCTTTTTATTCTTTATGGTGGCAAAAATGAGCTTGGTGACAGAGGATGCAGTGTAGTAATTTGGGCATGTTGTCTTTAAATGAGTTTGACATATCAATAAATAATGGAAGATCCTTACAAAAATATGCATGTTTATTATGCTTTATGTATTTATTTGTTCATTCATTCATTCATTTATAATTTCTGTTTTTATTCCTAGGGTTCAAATGGTAGAGAATGGTAAATCACAGAAACACAAATGTGAACAATTTTAACTTTAAAACACAATGTAATATACAATGTAAATTTTAGAAGCACGTCATTTGATTAGTAAATATATTTGTCTTTGGTCAAAAAAAAAATATACAAATCTTAAAAATGTGTCTTATATTTAATGAGAGGAATCTATCTGTTGGATACAACTGCGACTGCTGGGCATGTGCACATCAATATTGCCCAATTTTTGTCAAGCTGAACAACGGAGGAAGGTGAAGACGTTAATAAAACAGTATCTTATAAGTAGCAAGCTTAATCTATTGTTAACCGAATCTATCCCTTCAGCCGAAAAACGAAAGACATCTGTCATACATGGATAAGGAAGTGTGACGCTGCTGCTCAGCTTAGATGTCATTGGCTATGACTTTTCAGGACAGTCTGTGGTTGGACTATCTTTTAACCCATATTAAACAGCGCATCATGTTAAAAAGTATGTTTTGCTCCTATCATCACATTAGTAATATATTAAGTCAACAATGAAGTGTCGCTATCTTGAGAAAAATGACATCTTTAGCGAGATCCTAATCCTAACCCTAAGCATAACTTCAATGAACTACAAAAACAGCCCCCTAGTGTTGCCTTTCTATAGATAGAACGACGGAGGCTTGTGGGTAATGTAGTTTAAAACTTTTTATTAACGAAACTAAATTATTTATTTATTTTAAGGTAAACTGGATATCTAAATATGTTTATTGTTCAAACATCTGTGATATATTTGAGAGGCAGGCTGAAATGCGGTATTTTACAGTGAGCAATATTTAAAATGCTTTTATGCCAGCTTTCCACTTATTTCTGAAAACTGAGCTCAACATTATTTTATCAGCATAGCATAAGTAATAATCCTGCCCATTTTCTCTTTGATATGTTAATTGGACTCTGATTTACAGCCATTTGAAAAGTACAGTTTTGGGCTCTTCCGGGCGGTGCTACTGGGCCCCTGGGGGTAGCAGGGCAGTAAAACCTACATATATGTATTCTCCTCATCATGAACAACAAACTGAGCTGAGTCACATTTATATCTGACAGTTTTCACAGTCCTCTGTTTTCTATTCTATTCATCATGGTTATTATACCTTTAGACAGGACATTGTGAAGCCATCTGATGAAACATGGAAAAATTATAAAGAAATGATATAATAATGAAAATAATAGATTATTTCTTTGATTTTTGAAGTAAATGGCAAGAAATATAATGGATGAACCTGCAACAACTTGCCATTATCTATTCCCCACTGTAAAGCAGTAATCAAGGACAATGTATACACATTGTGATACTTCACTATTACACAAGGACAAATTCATGCAGTGCTAAGAATATTAATTTATATATATATATATATATATATATATATATATATATATATATATATATATATATATATATATTAGCATTATATATAACTAATTAGCCGAAATCAGTGTAAAAATGTCCTCCTCACCCCCATATCTTGCTCTTCAGGTACTGGACATCAGTAATGTGCATGCTCTTGGTTTTAATGCAGTACAAGATCCACGTTGATCATTCCTGCTACATTCTCAGTTATCCCTCAAGTGTTTGTAACAATAAAGCCCATGGAACCATATTGTAATGCAGAATAATTAATCTTGTAACTCCCTGTATTTCACAAAAAATGTGCATATTTGCTACTAAAATATAAAAAAATACTTTCTGGTGTACTGATGTCCCAGATGTTATTAATCCGATCAAAAATGTTTATGTCTTAAATAAAAAAATAATCCCAATAATTAATATGTCGTTTTTCCAAGTCTAAAATAAACACATATGAGCCTACCTAGTAAAATTATGTATTTAACAAGAATCTTCAGAACACAATATTCACCATTTTCATTTTATTGAAGCATAGACTATAAAGTTGATAAAGTAGCATCAAGACAAATAAGATTCAATGAAAATAATTATCATCAAAGATACATTAACCTCATATATAAATCAGTTCACACAGATGAGTGATGAAATGTCCTTAAAAGTCACACAGTCCCATCCAGTCAACTGTGATACAGATCATGTGATACATATAAGACATGAGATACTGTTCCACAAAATAATGATTCCCATCATCACATCTAAACTGGTTTCATCTCCCCATCGTGTTCTTCTTCTCTCGTGTCTGGAAACAGTTTGTGGTTGATATCCAGCACTGATGTGGTGTAGCTTGTTCTCAGCCAGAGGATCTCTCAGTCCTAACATCCCAGACCTGGTCAAAGTGAAACAAACAAACAATGCAGATGAAGTTGTTTAATGGACAGAGAGCGCAGCTTATGTTCTGTGTGGTTTTAGCAGGGTGAGTAACTATGACCCTTGTAGTACTGTACACTTACCATTCTTCAAGCTGCTTTAAGACCTTTTGAGAAGCTTTTTCTCTGAAGACAATTTACCACATCCTCTTCTTTCACTCCTTTCAAGAGCATCACTTGGTCAAAACCTCTCATTTGGCTGATGAGATCATCTGTACAAATAAAAATACTGCAATAAATATGTCATTCTCCAAGAATTAAGAAAAAGTTACAGAAGCAAAGGTCTTGCTCATGAGACTGCATTAGCATGTGTAGTTCTCAGAGACTCTAGAACTGATCTAATGTTGCAGTAAATGTGTTTTTTTCCTCTAGAATCTTTCTCCAAAGTTCCTGACTTCTCTCACAAATGTGTTTTAGTCTGTGCAGTGTAAGGCCTGGCTTCAAACCAATCAACTATCAATTCACAATTTATAACATAACATTTACAAAACAATGAAATAATGTCAATTGGTGTTAATATCAACTAAACCAATTTCATGATACTTGTCTGCTTTTAAAACAGGTGGTGTGTTTTTAAAAACATAATATTAAAAATGTCCAGTCACACTTTGCTAACATGCTGTAATTGTAATAGTATAAAACGAAATCAAGGCTGACATGACCAGTTCTGTGAGAGATCATCATAAAATGTTGTATAACATTGCTTCAACACACACATACCAGAGGACTTCTGTTTGTTTGAGCTCAAGATGGCCGTCTTCATTCCTCATCCTGAGCAAATCATTTCCTTGGTCTTCCTTCTCTTCTGTGAAACAAGATAATCTCTACTTACTCTCTGTGCAATTAATATTGCTCATTAAACATAATTAAGTTAATTTAAGTAAGATTCAGACCAGAGCATTTTTGGAGTAAACAAATGTACCTGGGAAGAGCTGATCATGGCAAGATTCGCTGAGACTCAGTAATAGCTCTTTTAGGTTTTAGGAAGGTTTGTGAGGGTTGGCTCTTAAAATAGCTGTTGAGCTCGATATTTTAGACCTGAAAAAGAAGAACAGCATTATCTGGAAAAATCCTGTAAGACAGAAGGAAGGACATATTATTAATAACGTGCAGCTTGTACATTACACCTCTGTAAAGATGCTGTAAAATTAAATGTTAAATGAATCCATTATTGAAAGCAAGTAATTAATAACAAGCTATAGTCATATGAATTATTTTGATAGTGTCAGATGAGACCGTCCTGGGGCTTGTACAATATCATACAAGTGTTAAACTGGATTATTAAGACTGTGATGTGTTTAGGGATCTTTTTTAAGACTTTGACCCTGTCCAGATACCCACACTTGCAGTCTTGGCCACTTGAGAGTGTGTGTACGTGACAGTGTGTGCACAAGACTGTCCCCGGTCTTAATAATGCCAAAGCACAGCGTCCTTAACACACACTAAACCGCTCCAATACTGCTCCGGAGCGCTATACAAAGCTTAGTGTATCCCATCATGCATCATGTTTTGGAATAAATAGTCAGACTTTTTGCCGAGATCTCACAAGAGGTCATGGAAAGCTGTCCAATGTACAGTATGTGAAATATTGATAATTAGATATTAAAAATCTCTTTAAACACATAAGTGTCCCATAAGGCAGTGGCTCCCAATCCTGGTCCTGGAGAAGCCCAACACTGCACATTTGAGATGTCTCCCTGATCAAACACACCTGATTCAACTCATCAGCTCATCAGTGAAGACTCCAAGGCAGATAAGAGAGACACCAAAACCGTGCAGTGCTGGGGTTCTCCAGGATCAGGATTGGGAAACACAGTCATCAGGTCATGAAAAGTGGTCACGTGGTCATCATGCTCACTCGAACACTAGGCAAAATACAGGAAAGACTTCAAATAAGTAATCAAGTGGTCAAGTGAAAAGATGGCAAGTGTGGGTATTTGGACAGTGCAACAGTTTAAGAAACAACAAATGCTGTACAAATTATAACAGCAGGAATTTTTGATAAAAGAGACAAACTATCACAGACTTACTGCTGCAAATATCTGCCTCCGCAGCTTTCTGTCTTCTCCATTTCTGAAGGAATCCCTCTCCAGAAACACCACTGGGCTGACTGCCTTTACGTCTTTTCAGCTAAAAATATAAATAATAAAAAAGGGGAGAGAAAATAAAATTGAATTATATACAGAATGTTAATAATGATCTGTGAGCAAAATATATATATATATATATATATGAAAATAAATAAATATATAAATATATATATATATATATATATATATATATATATATATATATATATATATATAAATAAATAAATAAATAAATATATATATATATATATATATATATATATATATATATATATATATATATATATATATATAAACTGATATGAATGAACTGCAAGATGGAAAAATACATGTTTTATTATTTATTTTTAATTTGATTTTTTTTTTTTTTTTTGGATTCACATTAAAAGGTATTAAAAGCATGGTACAGAACACATGATTACTGTGATATCTGTCATATAAAAGCACATAAAAACACTAACATTACAGTGATACAAACATAGCTGGTTTGGTGATTATTGTATTGTTGTATTGATTATTAATATATCATAGTAAAACTACAGTTACAGTTACTAATGTCCCATTTACTGTGTTTTAACTTCACATTTCATTTATTACTATTGTGTCGTGATTACCATGATTTTACTACAAATACAACTTACATCATTGATCCTGAAATTAATAATAATATAAAACGGATCGAAGGTCTATGGCACGTCACGTGACAGATAGAGTTTAATCACACTAATTAGCAGCTGTGTTCATTTATTTAAACGCAATGAAACTCAAAGACAGCCGCGGATGACCGATATAATACAGCGATTAAACATATGGCACTAATCTGATTAATAAAGACAGAATACATTTGATAAAAGGCATTAAAAGAGCGTATATACGACTACTCACCCAAAATGTGGGACTGATAGAAAGTATCGCGCGATGTGTGCTGAATGAGACTTCTTGAACGTGATTTCATAGCGATAAACATCTCATGTCCTCGTGTCGAATTCTGACGCCAAAAGTTTCCCACTGAAAGCAATGAAGGTCGTAGTGCTTCGATAGTCGACGCCGAGAGGCACATTTGGCGTCATAAAAGTGACGCTAGGGGCGCTTGACCATGCTTCGGTTTTTGACGCCTTTGGAGTGAGAATGGGTTGCAAAAAATCACTGCAGTCTACTGATGGTTAGAGTTAGCATAAAAACATCCACTAAATGACAAATGAAATTAGACACATTCTACCTAAGCAAGAGAGTTTCATAGTATTAATAATAAAAAATAATGTTGAAGAGGCAAGGCTACAGTGTGGGTCCAGAGGGCAAAGGCAGTGTAACCAGCAGAGTTAATGTTCTCGGAAGGCTGCAGTGGAGCTGGAGCAACTGAGGACCAATTTTAAAATAAATCTTAACCTTCTTTAAGTATTATTCAATCAGTCATTTTTTCACCATGTCATGTATCTCTGCAGTCTCTAGAAGCAATTTATAACAATTTCAACTAAAATTAATGTTTCATTATGTTTAATTTATTTGACAAATAGTTTTGTATTGTAGTGTCAAGGGCATCATGCACATTATTTTTATGTGGGCATAAGTCCAGAGGGTCTCACAATTGCCCATTTGAGTGGGGACTCGCATGCTTGTCATGTGACAGACAGCAGTCACAATACCACTGTATAACAGATATAGGCTTATGTACCTACTGAAAAAATACAATTAATTAAATAAATAAATAAATAAAAATTGAGAGAATTTCTTAAATGTTAAGCATTTTAATGAAGATGTTTTGTCCTAGCCAGCGGGGACTTGGACAAGTACAGAAACAAGGTAAAAGTATATATTTTTTTAAATTGTTTTTTTTTTGTTTTTTTTTTATGGTTGCTTGTTTACTACTTCTATGCCATTTTGCAGATTTACGCCACCCACAATGACATTTCATGTCAAATGTCTTGATTGGCTGTAATCATGTCATGCAATAGCGCAATTTAAGCATTATCTTTCAGTAAAGATAACAATATATATCATTCTGGCTGCTGTATAAAAAAATAAAAATAAATACATAAATACCATATAAATAAATAAATGTTATGTAAATGTAGGAGATAGTTCTTTTTGTGGTTAGATGGTGTTAAAACTAGAGTTTTATTTAGTTATTAAAGCACTAGGAGCTTTTCTCTGGATCATTAGAAACTGAAAAGTTTTTTACATGAGTTGCTAATGAATCCTTAAGTATTTCTCCTCATTCAATGTTCCACAATCAACTCAGAAACAGTTTACCTGTGTAATTATATGGCATTTTACCACACTAATCACACTGATAAGAATACTGAATGAACAACCATTTGAATTATGTTTATTTAAATTCTAGTCAAAAGGATGCATACACATACTGAAGAAGGAATATTATGTTCTCTCTCTTGCTGACTGTGGCCATCTGGACTCAATAAAGCTTTTCTTTCTAAATTAGCAGCTGTCAGAATAACAAAAAAACTGGGCTTTCTCTTCTCTCTTGAAACTTTCACTCTCATGGTCAGTTCTTTTTACTCTTTTATGGCAGGGCTTATACAATTTGATACAAAAGTCCAAAGAGGCCTAGCGTTATTTATTTATTGTCGGTCTTGTTTCCCTTAAGCAAGATGTAATAATACTAGCATAATGCATTGCTTCTTAGTGGTTCCATAATTTGGAACTTGTAAAACAAATAAATTTTGTTCTTTGACAACACAGGTAAATTATGTCTTAGTTTGGTTTTAGTGAGCTCAGAACAACAGCCAATGCAAATTGTGAAATTCCAAATACATTTAATCAATTAAATCAATCAATTCAAGTTCAAGTTCAAGTCTGCTTTATTGTCAATTTCCACATGTACAGTACATACATACAGAGAATCGAAATTGCGTTACTCTCAGACACCGGTGCATAAAGATAACATTAACATTAAAGCCTAAAGAAATAACTAGATCAAATATAAAATGTAGATACAATTATACAATAAGGGAATTATAAAAAACAACATATAATAAAAATAAAAGTTAAAAATAAAGTTAAATAAAGCAGCGCAAGGTAAATGACAGATATAGTGCAAATCAATGAAGTGAACAACAGTGCAGTTAAAAGATTTTTTATTGCAAAAAAAAAAAAAAAATCACTTATTAAATCAATCAATAAAATAAAATGTTGTTGCAAGCACCACATCACCACATTTTCTTCAGAGAATCAAAAATTGTATTTTTAAAGTTATTGTAAAGTGAACAGACAGCTTGAATAAAGGTTCAAGTTTCAGATAATTATTAGATTATTAATTATTATTACTTTATATATTTTTTTTTTCATTAGCGGCATCACTTTCTCTTACATGTTAAACAGCCTTCCCTTATACTTGTTCTTGTTCACTTTTGGTTTACTGAGGAGTTGTTTCTCTCACTCAATCTGTCTGTGGACTGTTTTGCTGTGGCTGGTTAACATCAATCAACCAGTGAACACCAGTGAAATAAGTGGAGAGAGTTGTTCTAACAGCCATCTGTTCCTCCATCACATGCTCATCTTGAGTAGTTCTCTTTCTTTCAAGATCTTGCAGTTCATTCTGTGTTATAAAGTGATTATAAAATAGTATTTAAAGGAACAAAGTTTTAAAGCTCTTTTGGGTTGAGATTAAACTCTTTTAAAATACACATTTCACGAGTTCACACTTACATATAATTAACTGAAGTATTAGAATGCATATTTGGCGTGCTGTCCGGGGAAGAGGCTCCGAGCTCGGGAATGGCCCGAACCTAGAGTTGTGTGTGTGTGTTACATTGTGAGTACTTTGTCTTGCTAAGATACATTTTGCTAACATTTCTTCTTCTTCTTCTTCTTCTTATTATTATTATGTATTTATTTTAAATATTTTTAATTTATTTTTATTTTATTTTACAGCTTGACAGGAATTGTTACATATCATATGTAATTCCAAGTTTGTTCTGCATTGCCATTACTGTCAGTTCACTAATCTTTGTTAAAATGTCACTAATTTAAAAAATGTTAGTCACATTAATTTATGGATGTAATAATTGAGGGATTAATTCGTTAACAACCAGTTTTTCATCATAAAAAAAAAAAAAAAAAAAAAATATATATATATATATATATACGAAATATATATATACGAAAACTTTTAAATTAGGCCTATCAATACATACTGAATGGAATTTAAATAAAAACTGTAATATTGTAGACACCTGGATATATCTGCACATTTAGATATGTTAAGATAGATATTTAATTTTGTTTCAGTTTAAACAAAGAGGTCTGTGTGGCCTAACCTTGTTTATTATTATTATTATTATTTTGTTTTTTGTTTTTTTTTTATGGTCCGAATCATTCAACAGTGACCACAAAAGTTTACGCAGCATGAACAGGGCATAATTTGTTCCACCCAGGTTCTAGACATGAAAATTTTCAGTTAATGTCTCTGTGCATTATTTTCTCTTTCTCCCTAAATAGTTCTTGACTGTGTTAAGTGTGTGAATAATATTTGAAAGTACTTCACAAAGCAAATAAAGTACTATTGATAACATCTGGATATTATCAGTGTGTGTCAATGATTTTGGTCATTTTTAACATTGTAAGAATCTCAAGGAAGGCCTGTCTTTTACAGTACATTGAAAAAACAAACACACATGCGCACACACACACACACACACACACATACAATGGAAGAAGCCAAATTGCCCCACCTCTCAAAGAAAACAGATCTTGAATTCTTGAACCTGGATTTGGTATTTTAATATATAATAATACAATCATAATAAAAACAGTATGGTTGGCCTCTCAGCACAGCGTTCAAGTGGGGCGTTTTGATGCAAAGCCAAACGCTTCACTCACAGATCTATTTCACCGTCAAGAGGTGATATCAGAACAGACGCTGCTTTGACACAGTAAAGTGTTCAGCAAACAAACATACATCCATGCTCTGCCAGAGCAGAACGGCGTGTTAAACTGCAGCTGTACCACGGTGTGTGTGCGTATTACGTTTCGGGTGCATGTTATTGGATTGTCAGTCACCTCCACTCTCTTTCTTTCTCACACCATCTATCCAAATCTGGTGATTGGCAGGCAATTATCTCACTGTCGATGAACTCCTCTATCCTACACATCTACAGTCAACGCGTGACAGTGTCAGCCAAAGCCAAGCGCATAAGGGGGCTCCCAGGGGCACAGATGCATGGAAGCGTATGTACATGTGCAGCCACAGGTCATTTCAGCAACATAATGCAGCCCCTAAGGAGAATTTTCCATGAGCTGCAAGCTTGGACGCATGGTGTGAATGGTGGTCAAAATTACATAGTGATACAGAATAAACTGAATGTGCCTGTGGCCACAAGAGGGCTGAGTTTACATTGCTGACAGCATGATTGTCTATAAGTGCTTATTACTATCTGTGGTCATGATTAATGTTATTTCAGCATCAGTTCAGTGGTTGCCCTGCCTCTGCTAATGGATCAAAATAAAGAGGTGAAGATGAATTTCAGCATGAAGAGTGTGAAAAGATTCAAGTCTGTGTACAGAATGACAGGCTAAGTGCATACAGAATGTGATATAAACAAATTGTTTAGTGTTTCAAACTATAGTATACTACAGCTGATAGTCAAATGTTTAGGCAAACTGAATTTGTTTCTTACGATATAAAGAATAATTTTGATTTAAAGAAGGCTTGTGCATTGCAAACTTGATACTTATAGACACAAATCAATTGTGTTACCATAAGCCTTTCTGTGGAAACACTACATTAATTACAAGACAGAATACTGCATATTGTACATTTGTTTAAAAAAGGTATCCCAGTACACCTCAAGATGTTTGAGAGAATACAGGTGGATCTGTAATAATCAATAATGCCTTCTGTTTATTCTTCTTATTTTTTTTATTACTAGGCCTAATTGGGGCAACGTCTTAACCTCAATGGTTAGATATAGTTAATTTGTCTTATTCAGTTTTACATGACCAGTTTTTTTTTTTTTTTTTTTATAATTATGCTATTATTTTATTACAGTTCCATCAACTAATGCACAAATCGTTATAGAAGTAGGCAGAAAAGGATGGGCATATCTTCATTTTGAGCAAATGCAATATACGTCTGCCTGTTTTGTCGTCATGTAGGACCAGCACTGATCCAAATGTCTCATTAAACCTAATCAGTAATGCTGTTTTCCAGGTGCAGTGCGACAGCAACTGCAACAGAAGCTGAAATATGGAGGCATGCTGTAAGGTGGTTTGCCCTTTCGGCGGACAGGAGAGGAGGGTGCAAGGAGGGACTGGCGCGTCAGCAGCAAGAGCAGCAACAGCAAAAGCTGCCACAGCACCCACCTAGTGATTTTGTTTAAGTGCATGTTTTTTTTTCCCACATTGTGTTTATCCCCTTTCTAGGCACCTCCTTTTTTGGCATGGAGACAGAAATTACATACCCAAAATAAAAAGGTTTCTGCTCATGATTCTTTCTGACTAGATACATATTCAACATATGTTCACAAAGCTGACACTTTAAAGTTTACTGTTCAGGAATCAGAATCACTCAGACTGTTATGATAATAGAGATATATAAGCTCAAACATAAAAACAAAAATAAAAATATTAAAAACATATTTTATAAATGTATTTAAAAAATGTGTTGATGTAAGATATGAGTTTAGAAATAGAGTGTAGCTAAAGCCACAAGTCTTTCAAAACTTCATTAGAAATTTCATAATCTAATCTGTAAAACTGTGAATTTTATGAAATATTTTCTAAGGCCATGTCATGTGTGTTTTTTAGAGAAGGCAAATCAGATTGATTTATGGCCCTTGTCATCCCTGTAAGATCTCACATGTAAACTCTTCTGTTTATTTTGTATGTGTGTTGGCTTTGCAAAACTCCCCATTCATGATTGTATTGTTCTCACCAAACGAGTCTTTCACACCTCCGCCAGGTACGACACATTATCCGCATTATTCTTTTATCATTATTCTTTTGTTTTTATTCCACCTTTATTAGCATTGATTGTGGTTTTTCAGGCTTTACAAAGCAACAAAGCAGCGATCTCACTTCAGTCTCTCTTTGCATTTAGCCTTTATTTATCAAAAGTCTTAATATAAAAATACAACAAAACATTTTCTTACGACATTGACGTGAATTATTGAGACAAAAATGCATTATGAAGAAGAAAAGCACCTGCTATTAGTAGCATCGGAGCTAACGTTAGAATCAAGCTACATCAGACAATTTATGAAATTATTAGTACACTTTTATACAAAACTCACTTTAAACCCCGATCGAGTGTTTATAATAACTTCCTTTAGCGATCAGGGGTGGAATTTGGTCTTTTACTATTGTAAAAATATGCTATTTGTAGCCTTTTTCATCGCTGCACAAGTTAGCATTTCCCATGTACATTTTTTTGTATATTTTATAAAATGCCCCAGATCTCAAGAAAATCTCATACCAAGCTTTTCTATCGTAATCGCGGGTTTATTATTCTGATATTTCGTGTATACAGAGGTGTTTCAGTGTTGTTGTGAGCAGATATGAACCAGGAACTGTTCACGAACCATGTGACACGATCTGACGCTGTCCGGTTTTGGGACTGTCAGATTGACAACCCAAAGGTCCAATCAGAGTCTGTCTGGGTCACAGCTCGAGCACACGGAAGCAAACAAACAGAGACGGCTGTGGCAGAGGCTATTTATCATCAGATCGCGTAAATCAGTGGAAAATGAATAGAAATGACGATTCTGTCTGAAGAAATATGAAGTAAACATCAGTAAATATATCCATATATCTCCGCAGATATGCATCTTTGGTTTATAAATCCTTATTGACGCTGTTCAGTCTATGTGAACACAAATAAACCGCTGCTGATGTGACTGAATATGAGTGAGTGGTGAATTTCTATTAAAAATGGGGCATAATACGGATTTATTATTTTGCACTCCTGACATAAATCACTAAATATCTGTCACTGCAACAATGTTGTATCAAAATATTGGTCAAATATCGAAGCTAGAGTCTTTAAACTTTCAATTGATGCACAGTTTGTCCAGATCAAGTAAGAGAGTGATGTTTAATGTGCTGTGAAAGTGAAACAATAATAAACTGGGGCCGTCGGCGATGTTTGCACGTAAAGGGGATAACTGTGCGTTTTTTTATCCATTTATTCTGTGTTTGTTGTTGACTGTGTTTTGTGTTAATTGTTGACTTTGTTCATGACTTTGTTGTTCGTTTTTTATAATTAAATATATGAATTTGTGGTCATTAATTCTGTGTTTGTTAACTTTGTTCACGTTGTTTTAGTATGTGAAAAAATGCCGAAAATAAGGCAAAAGGTCAATCCAGTGGTGATTTTAGCGGATTCGTAACACATCCGGCACAGCTCCGGTAGGCGGAATCGTTTCACGCACCCATTACGTATCTGTAACGGGATGATCAGGCGGTGCTGGATCGGCGCTGGCACATATCCGCAACAACCCCTAAAAACAGACCAGAAACGGCTTCGGCCCGAAGTGCGTTTGGACTCAGGAACGAGTCCGTGAGGCGGATGCGGGCCAAACCCGGCTCTATCGTTTTGCGGTTGCGGCCCTGTTCCGTTACAGCATCCAGTGGCTATCTGGGATGTGACGTCTGTTTTTATATTGTTTATCAACAGTAATGTTAAATTGTTTGGATTAACTAGAAGAGTAGACAGACATGACTGTTTATTCATAACCGTCCTGAAAATAAGTAAATATTGTTAGCTGATGCTAACTGTCTAGCTAACAAGCTTGCTGGTGCTAACTTGAGGTAATTTTTATAAATAATGTCCAAATATTTTTATTCAACCACCTATATATATATATTAGGGGTGTAACGGTTCACAAAATTCACGGTTCGGTGCGATACGATACACTGATGTCACGGTTCGGTTCGGTACGTTTTAGATACAGCAAAATGTAAAATCATCTCAACTTTTCAGAATGCTGCAAGCGCACCGCGGGTCATGTGACAAGAACTAACCAATCAGCGTCATCCTTTCCCGTAACAACGTTGAAAGCTCAGCCAAGATGAAGGAACAGCTGATCATAGTTGTATATGGATTGCAGTTTTGAAATAAATTTAGTAGCAGAGCTAGCCTACTGCGAGCGATTTTTAGAGCTGCAAATCCATTTATACTTTGCTGAAATTTTCGCGTCTTCATGGAGAGAGCAGCACGTCATTGTTGCTTAGCAAAGGCAGATGCCTCATAAGCGCTTCTGCCCGAGCGCTTTGGAAAGGAGGAGAAAGACGCGCCTAGCGTTTTCCACGCGTTTTTAGGCGCGATATGTGAATGGCCCCTAAGGCGCTCGCTCACTCAGCATGCGCTGAAGGCTCCTTGCAAAATGTCTAATGCATTTAACAGACCAGAAATAGAAGATCCTCCAATAACCAACAGGTCTGGTGTTTGGGTGCACTTTGGATTCCCTGTAAGCTATAATGGTGATGACAGAATTAATGGTAAATAGTAAGGTCTCATATCCGTGGCTATAATATAATGTAACCTAAATGAAACCTACCAATCGCCGCGGTGATGTCTTTTGCCCTGTTTGAGTCAGTTGGAAATGCCTGACTAAATGCTGCGGGGATAGTTTGTTGTAGTATGTTTCTCCTTTTTTTCGTCTTTTCCCAGATACTGACACACTAAGGTGATGTCGGCGTAAATGAGTTGACATGTTTCAAGTATTCCCGCTGGTGGTTTTTTTTTATTCCCGCTGGTGTACCCTATTGTCATGTAGCAGATGCGTCCGTTGTTTTTTTATCCACCACTCTCTTGCCATCACCATTATAGCTTACAGGGAATCCAAAGTGCACCCACACAACAGACCTGTTGGTTATTGGAGGATCTTCTATTTCTGGTCTGTTAAACGCACTGGCCACAGCGTACCGTGCATGAACTGCTCACTCACTCAGCGCGTACTACTGAGTGAGTGAGCGCCTGACTGAGTAGTCTAACATAAACACATAAGTTGGTGTTTTTTCTTCTACGGGGTTGTCAGGGGCGTTGCCTGTTACGTCGTTTGGGTTATTGGGCTACCTTGTTGAACGCATATCATTATATTTCACTTTTTTTTTTCAAATATAATTAATTAGTTCAACGAACCGTTCGGTACATAATGCGTACAGTGTACCGAACTGAAAGCCTCGTACCAAACGGTTCAATACGAATACGCGTATCGTTACACCCTTATATACCCACCCTATAGATAGATAGATAGATAGATAGATAGATAGATAGATAGATAGATAGATAGATAGATAGATAGATAGATTACATCTAGGGACGAAAGTAGGGATGTGATGTTCAGAACATGGTAACTACAGTAATTATCAAAGAGGGGAAGAGATGCACCCCGTTTGGCCAGGGGTGTTTTTACACCACAGACAAGATTTGAGAAGGAAAAAAATCATTATGAAAATATAATTATATTTTCCTTTTTGAAATGTTCTTCCTAACTTCATGCCTTATTATCATGTCACATATAACTGTGATGTTCTGTAAAACAACAAACTTTAAAATACTTTTTTCTTACTGGTGAAAATCAGATGGTCAACTCTACTTTATCTCAGGTAAATCACAGTGTAAACTGCACAGTGAACATTACTCTCGTCAACGTAGTCCATCAACAACAAAAATATATCTTGACTCCATATAGTGGTTATTTTGGAAAAAATACCAGGTATTTTGAGCAGTAGGATTATTAAAAAAAAAATATGTGCTAATATAAAATTAAATTAAGTAGCAAACATCTATCTTTCAGTGCTTTTTTACTTAAGTACATAAAAACAAATTAGTACTTTTGTACTTTCACTTGAGTAAAATTGAAAAAGGAGTACTTTTACTTTTACTGGAGAAATATTTTACTATACGTATCTGTACTTTTACTCAAGAACTTGATTTGTGTACTTCGTCCACCACTGCTTGGAAGTGGTTTTTGCACTGTGGGCAGGTGCTAAAGTCCTGCTGCAAAATTAAATCAGAATCTTCATAAAGCTTGTCAGCAGATGGAGGCATAAAGTGCTACAAAATCTCCTGGTTGATGCCTGCATTGACTTTGGACTTGATAAAACACAATGGACCAACGCCAGCATAATTCACGGCACCTCAAATCATTATTGACTTCAGAAACTTCACACTGGACTTCAAGCAGCTTGGATTCTGTGCCTCTCCAGGTGTCCTCCAGACTCAAGACCTTGATTTCCAAATTAAATGCTACATTTATTTTCATCTGAAAAGAGGACTTTGGACCACTGAGCAACAGGCCAGTTCTTTTTCTCCTTACCCCAGGTGAAATGCTTCTGATGTTTTTTGTGGGTGGCTTGGTTCTAGGAATGAGACAGCCGCAGTCCTTTTCCTGAAGATGTCTAAGTGCGGTGACTCTTGATGTGCTGACTCCAGCTCCAGCCCACTCCTTTTGAAAGCTCCCCTAAGTTCTTGAATCGATTTTCTTGACATTCCTCATAAGGCTGCGGTTCTCTCGGTTGGTTGTGCAAATTTTTCTTCCACACGTTTAGTTCCACTCAACTTTCTGTTAACATGCTTGGATACAGCACTCTGTCAACAGCCAGCCCTTTCAGCAATGACTTTCTGTGGTTTACCCTCCTTGTGGAAAGTGATGATGATTGTCTTCTGAGAGGCTATTATGTGAGTCTAGGAGTGTCACAGTGTCTGGGTTGTGTTCCCTGGGTTTCCACTAGGTGTCCTCGTTTCCCACGGTGTCTGTCACTTTATTAACTGTCTGTTCCCTTATTTGGTCACCTTCCTCCTTGTTTGAGTTAACTGATTATTCCCCACCTCCCCAGTCTCCAGTTCCCTCATTACCTTTCTATGTATTTATATCCGGTCTGTCTGAGTATGTGTCACGGAGTCCTTGTCTATGTTTCATGCTTTCCATAGTCTTGCCCTTGCCGTGTGTTATTGTCTGTTTTCATGTTGTTTGGATATTCTGGTTTTGACCCTGCCTGGACTGTTTACCCCTTTGGATTTGCCCTGAAATAAACATCATACCTGCAATTGGATCTCTCCTTGTTTCCTATATCACCGAACGTGACAGAAGGACTCCGTCAACACGAGATCCAGCGAGATGTCATCAACGAGATGTCAGTTGATGTTTCTTCCCCAGCCAGAGAGCGGGAGAGAAGCAGTTGGTTTGAGGAAACCCGCCTGGTCATGTTTCATGGGACCAGGGGAGGTTGCCGAGGAGGGAGTGGACGAGAGGAGGCTCAGCATCGCTCTCCACCATGGCCCCACTTCGATTCAGGGCTCACGTGGGAGGGACCAGAGCCACCGTCTCACCATGGTGGATGGAGAAAGCCAGCACCACTGCCCATGATGGCCGCAGGTCCAGTGCCACTGCACAAGATGGCCGCCAGCCCCGCACCACAAGGCAAGATGTAAGCCAGCCTTACACCGCAGTACAAGATGGCCGCTAGCTCAGTGCCCCGAGGCAACATGGCCACCAACCCAGCACCGCGAAGCAAGACGGCCGCCAGCTCAGCGCCACAGCACAAGATGGCCGCCAACACAGCGCCACGAGGCAATATGGATGACAGCACAGCGCCACAGCACAAAGTGGTCACCAGTCCAGCAGCACGGTGCAAGATGGCTGCCAGCTCAGCGCCAACGCCCAAGATGGCCTCTGACACATTTCTTGATTATTTCGCTATGCTGTCAAAGATCCTCGAGATTCCCAAAACTGTTCATGTCATGGCTGTTGAGCCAGCACCACAGCCCAAGATGGCCGCAAGTCCAGCGCCACAGCACCGGGTGGTTGCCAGCCCAGTACCACAGCACAAGATGGCCGCTAACCCAGCGCCAACGCCCAAGATGGCCACCGGTCCAGCGCCACAACCCAAGATGGCAGCCGGTCCAGAGTCATGGCACAAGATGGCTGCTTGGCCAGCGCCGCTGTATGGGATGGCAGTCACAGCTGACCCTCCGGAGTTGAGTCAGGCTCCAGTGAACTCTCCAGAGTCGAGTCAGGCTCCAGTGAACTCTCCAGAGTCGAGTCAGGTTCCAGTGAACTCTCCAGAGTCAAGTCAGGTTCCAGTTGACCCCCCAGAGTCGAGTCAGGTTCCAGTTGACCCTCCAGAGTCGAGTCAGGTTCCAGTGAACTCTCCAGAGTCGATTCAGGTGTTCGTGGACCCTTCAGAGTCAGGGCTAGTCACCGGTGACCCTCAAGAGTCAGGGCTACTCACCGCTGACCCTCCACAGTCAGGGCTAGGTACCATGGACTTTCCAGAGACAAGGCTGGTCACCGTTGACCAGTGTTAATTTCGTTGACTAAATATTTTCGTCATTATTTTCGTCACGAACATATTTTTGCCGACGAAAACGAAACGAAAACTAAAATAGAAGGCACTGATGGAGACTAAAACTATGACTAAATTGATTGACATTATCGTCAACGAATAAAGGACGAGACGAAAATAGACTGACGAAAATCAAATCAGCAGACGGGAGAGATGCGAGGAATGAGCAAAATAACCGGCAAAACAGAACAGACTGCATTAGAGAAGAAAACCAATCAGAGCCTGACTTATTGAGACGTGAAGCGAAGGTTTTCAGGTTTTATGAGCTCCCGGGAAGTCGGCATTCGAAGAGGTGAAGGGATTTTAAGCAACATCCTCTGGTGGAACGGCAACGCCATTCTGGCGTTGTATTGCGCCTGCGCGAATTTAACTGCTACTTTGTGACGTTCTAATTTAACGTTCTACTACGGGAGAACAGCTGATTTGCCGGAGTCGCTACAACGTGAGAGGTTAGGTAAATAAATGTTATGTTTTTAGACTTATTTACATCATACAATATTAAAAACTCCTCTTCTGACAAAAGATTGTCATTTAACGCCAAAAGCAATCCTTCTCTTGCTTTTTTAAATTATATATTTTTTTGGATCTCAATAAATGAATTAATGCTGCGTTGCGCTGTTCTGTTTTACCGTACCTTAGTGACTTTTACGTTCTTGGCTACAGCGGTGTGACGGCAAACTTCCGGTCGCCGTAGCCGTTCCATTCGCAGCTGTTGCTTAAAGTCCCTACTGTCTAAAAGAGCGACAAAATGTCCACAGCTCACTTCACGTTTGACGACGAACAAAACAAAGTGTAAAGCACGCAGAGCGCTCATTCGTGGCAAGAACACAACCAATTTGAAAAGACATTTACAGACGAGCCACCCGGACATTTTCTCAAATGTAATTTTACAACGATGTTCTTTTGTTTATTGAGCTAAGCAAAATTGGAATAGTGCAGTGCGTAGATGTTGTAGCATTAAATATTACGAACTGAAAAGTACTGTAAAATAGCCCCTTCTTCAAATTAGATGCGAGCACAATACTAATACGTAATATTATGATAAATACATTTGATTAATACTAATGTTTAGTATATTTTATAATGTTCTACTTGTTGACAATATCACAAATATTTCTATATTAGTCATGTGAAACATGAATGTTCACATCCTATCATTATACATACAAATCTAGCAATATTGTAGTATTTAAAACATACAATATTGCTAGACAAATGAATACCTTATAAAATCTTGTTACTTTTTTTATCCACCTAGCTGCCAACTTATTAAATATTTACTTTAAATGTATGCACTTATTGTTCAGCTCAGCTGTAAGCTTTAAGGTCCTGGACCTAACGTTATTTTTCTTGATGGTCAATTGGCAGCTAGTTATTGTTTACATTATCATGACAGTGTTTGTTGCTGCATAAAAGCTGAAATAAAGACACAGTTGTGTTGAAATAAAGTTGAATTTGTGTTTTATATATTTTGGTTAAGTTTGTTTCCTATACCAGCTGTAAAAAAATTGTCTAGTAAATCTGTTATTGATTTTAGTCTTATTTTAGTCGACTAAAATACCAAGCAATTTTAGTCGACTAAAATAAGACTAAAATTAAAACAAATCAGATGACTAAAACTTGACTAAAACTTGACTAAAACTAAAAAGAATTATAGTCAAAAGACTAAGACTAAAACTAAATTAAAATTTTGTGTCAAAATTAACACTGCCGTTGATCTTTCAGGGTCAAGTCAAGTCCCTGGTGATCTTCGAAGACTGTGTCAAGTCACTGGTGATCTTCAAGGACTGAGTCAAGTCACTGGTGATCTTAAAGGACTGAGTCAAGTCACTGGTGATTTTCAAGGACTGAGTCAAGTCACTGGTGATCTTCATGAACAAAGGCAAGTCACCATTGATCTTCATGAGCAAATACAAATCACCAATGATCTTCATGTACAAGTGCAAGTCACCAATGGTCTTCATGAACAAATGTCAGTCACCAATGATCTTTGCGAGCAGAGTCAGGCCAGCACCGATCTTCTGGAGTCCAGTAAAGACACCAGGGGAGTACCAGAGTTTCGTCGTCCCGTGGTGGTCTTCTGCTCTGCCCTGGGGGGCTTCATGTTGTTTTTAGTTTTTTGTTTTTGTGTTCACTCCTGTCCCTGTTCCTCTCTGTTAGTCTGGCCCTCCATCCCTCCCCCTGAGCCTCCACCTGTCTGCCTCCCTCCTGGTCTCTGTTTTGTGTCTGTCGTGGAGCGTCTGGGAGCCGCTCGGTAGAGGGGGGGTTCTTTCACAGTGTCTGGGTTGTGTTCCCTGGGGTTTCCACTAGGTGTCCTCCTTTCCCATGGTGTCTGTCACTTTATTAACTGTCTGTTCCCTTATTTGGTCACCGTCCTCCTTGTTTGAGTTAATTGATTATTCTCCACCTGTCTCCAGTTCCCTCATTACCTTCTGTGTATTTATACCAGGTCTGTCTGAGTATGTGTCACGGAGTCCTTCTCTATGTTTCATGCTTTCCGTAGTCTTGCCCTTGCCGTGTGTTATTCTCTGTTTTCATGTTGTTTGGACATTCAGGATTTGACCCTGCCTGGACTGTTTACCCCTTTGGATTTGCCCTGAAATAAACATCATACCTGCAATTGGATCTCTCCTTGTTTCCTGTATCACCGAACGTGACAAGGAGAGCATAAGTCTAAGTGTGTCTGTAAAATACAGACACTTATTGTGTGTCTGTATGTGGAGTGAAACTTTGGAACAAACTGGACTTGCAACACAAGCAATGCAAAACTATTCATCAATTTAAACTGTTATATAAACATTGGGTCTGGTTAAAATACAGAGGGTCTTTAATTTAAATTGCTGTTGTATTCTGTCTCATAGTGTGAACATGTGCTCAGTGTTTCCTTACAGTCGTTGGTATATTGTCCATTACCATCACTGGTATATTGTCAATTACAATTGTTGGCATTGTTTATTTCTATTACATTGTAGTTAAATTGATGTTGTACTCTGTCTCATAGTGTTAACATGTGCTTAGTGTTTTCTTACCATCGTTGGTATATAGTCCATTACCATCATTGGTATATTGTCCATTACCATTGTTGGCATTGTTCATTCCTATTACATCGTTGGTATAAACTGTTGTTATAAATATTACTTGTTACTTGTGGTAACACTACCATGATATAACACTTGTAAATGATACGTGAGCAAAATAACAATGAAGCTCAATTATTAATTACTAAATGGGGAACTGGGGTGGGATTTAATAAGTTGTCTTCTTCCCATTCCCTTTCAGGCTGAATTTGATCATCATATTTGAATACTGTATATTCAGTTTTTTTTTTTTTTTTTTTTTTTTACTATATTTGTCTACCTTGTACTTTTTGTGCGATTGCCTGGAATAAAAAAAAATAAATAAAAAAAATAAAAAGGTGGACGTCCATGATATGTCCCACAAGGCTCAATTCTTGCACCGCTCTTGTTTAGCCTGTATATGCTTCCAAATAATAGTCAAATAATGAGAAAGTCAAATAATGAGAAAGAACCAAATTGTCTATCACAGCTATGCTGATGATACCCAGATTTACCTAGCCTCATCTCCAAATGACTACAGCCCCATTGACACCCTCTGCCAATGCATTGATGAAATTAATAATTGGATGTGCCAGAACTTTCTGCAAGGAAAAAAACTGAAGTCATTGCATTTGGAAACAAAGATGAAATTTTCAAGGTGAATGCAAAAATTTACTCTAGGGGTCAAACAAATAAAAATAAAGTCAGGAATCTTGGTGTGATTCTGGAGACAGACCTCAGTTTCAGTAGTCATGTCAAAGCAGTAACTAAATCAGCACACTATCTTTTAAAAAATGTTTTGTTTCCAGTCAAGACTTGCAGAAACTTGTATATGCCTTTATCACCAGCAGGGTGGACTATTGTAATGGTCTTCTCACCGGCCTTCCCGAAAAGACCATTAGACAGCTGCAGCTCATCCAGAACGCTGCTGCCAGTATTCTGACTAGAACCAGAAAATCTGAGCATATCACCCCAGTCCTCAGGTCCTTACATTGGCTTCCAGTTACATTAAGAATTGACTTTAAAGTACTTTTACTCATATATAAGTCACTAAATGACCTAGGACCGAAATATATTGCAGATATACTCACTGAATATAAACCTAACAGAGCACTCAGATCACTAAGATTAAGTCAGTTAGAAATACCAAGGGTTCACAAAAACAAGGGGAGTCCGCCTTTAGTTACTATGCCTCCCGCAGTTGGAATCAGCTTCCAGAAGAGATCAGATTTGCTAAACACTAAACACTATTCACATTTAAATCTAGACTTAAAACCAGTGCTTTAAGTGGGCCGGTACGCACCAGTACTCAATACTTCCAATTATAGCTCTTGATCGTTCCGCCACCTCTCCGTGCGCCCAGAATGTACCGATATGCTCATTTGGACATCTGTATTAATAGAGGTTTTAATCCTTTGCCTGCACTGCCACTTTTCAGAGTGCCCTTTACAATGCACACTTCCTAATTCGTCCCACCGAGAGCAGATACTACATTACCCATACACCCTAGGTTGGTGTCACTGTTGGACAGTGTTTTCTCTACCTCCTGTTGGCCTTCTGTAGCTAATCGTAGCTCCGTGTAGCTGTTTTTATTTTATTTTTTCCTTAGAATCTTTATCTTACTATCACTCTCTCTTTTTAAAAGTGATAAAATATAACTTAATTCACACCATATTTCTGATATTATCGATCTTATCAGATTAACTTTGATCGTTCACTTTTATTTTATATCCGTGAGTGCAGTACACCTGCAAAGCGTTAGCACTCGTTAGCTTGTCATTAGCATTTTCATTCTAACCTATCTCTGTTTTCTTTTCTCCTCTCCTTCTCTCTCGCTCCAGTTTTTCACAAGTTCATCAAACAACAGCAGTAAGAACATTTCATCAAGCATGGTGAGTAATGGCTTCTCCTGCTATTGTTATTTGCACCTCTTGCCACATGTACAGTTTATCTATCTCTATCGCAGATGAGGGATTCACATGTGATAAATGCAGGGAAATAGTTAGGCTGACAGAGAAGATTTCAGAATTAGAGACACACATCCAAACTTTAATTGAGGACAGTAAGAATGTGAGGGCACTAGATACGGCTTTGGATGTGTCTAGCTCAGGTATTCCTGTACAACATTGTTCAGTTCTGTAAAACAGAGCCCCTGCAGCAGGGCAACTGGGTGACGGTGAGGCAGCGTAGTCGTGGGTCAAACACCGCTCTTCTGTTCCGATCAAAACATTAAACAGGTTTTCCCCACTCAGTGATGCACCCACTGAGAAACCTGATGAAAGTGCTCTAGCTATTGGTGATTCTATTGTACGGAACGTGAATATAGAGACACCAGCCACCATAGTCAAATGTTTACTGGGAGCCAGAGCGCCTGACATCTTGGCAAATTTAAAAGTGCTGGCTAATGCTAAACGTAAATACAGTAAGATTGTTATTCATGCTGGCGCTAATGATGGTAGACTTCGCCAGTCGGAGATCACTAAAAATAACATTAAAGAGGTGTGTGAACTTGCAAGCATGATGTCAGACTCTGTAATATGCTCTGGTCCCCTCCCTGCTTACCGTGGTGACGAGATGGATAGCAGATTGTCTTCACTCAATGGCTGGCTTTCTAAGTGGTGCCCACAGAATAACATAGGTTTCATAGACAATTGGACGAACTTTTGGGGCAGACCTGACCTGTTAAAAAGAGATGGTCTTCATCCCTCCTGGGGTGGCGCCACTCTTCTCTCTAGAAATATGGCAAATAGTCTTAGAGTTTATACTTGACTAACTGGGGCCCAGGTCATGAAGCAGACAGACTGGCTAAACCGACCGTCTGCTAGCTGCCCCCCGTCACAGAGGTCAGTTAATTCTCAGCACTTAGAGACTCTTTCACCTAGATATCACACTATAGAGACTGTGTCTGTTCCCCGAACTAGAAAATACAAAAAACGTCTGTAATAATAATAACTCCATAATCATCGGGAAGAAGGAGGCGGGAACCGGCGCACAATCAAAATTAAACTTTAATAATTCAAAATAAACCCAAAACAGCGCACCAGCCCCTCACGGATGACTGGTGCGCATAAATAAAAAGCAAACACAACTAAAAGCCCAGGCCTGGTCCTCTCTCGTCCTTCACTATCGTGCTCCAGTTTTATATCCTTCCATCTCCTACGTAGGACTTTGACCGGTGGGGCGCAGGTGTAGCTGATTTCCCAATCATTCCGCTGGCCTCACTCCTTGTTCCCACGTCCCTCGGCCCCGCCCCACTCGCCACAACGTCCAAACCAAGTTAAGATTAACAATTTAATTGAGGTTCAACAAATAAAAAAACAGATGCAATATGGATAAACAAATGATAAAGCTTGGCTTATTGAATATCAGATCCCTTTCTACGAAAACACTTTTTGTAAATAATATGATCACTGATCATAATATAGATGTACTCTGTTTGACAGAAACCTGGCTAAAACCTGATGATTACATTATTTTAAATGAGTCCACTCCCTTTGTCTAAAAGGCAAAGGGGGGTGAGCTGCTTCAATTTATAACAACGTTTTCAGGATTTCTCAGAGGGCAGGCTTCAAGTATAACTCGTTTGAAGTAATGGTGCTACATATAACATTATCCAGAGAAACAAATGTTAATGATAAATCCCCTGTTATGTTTATACTTGCTACTGTATACAGGCCACCAGGGCACCATACAGACTTTATTAAAGAGTTTGGTGATTTTACATCCGAGTTAGTTCTGGCTGCAGATAAAGTTTTAATAGTTGGTGATCTTAATATCCATGTCGATTGTAGCCGCACTGGGTTGTACATAATAATTAACTCAAATGATATATAAGGAATTTAAATAATTAATCAGGAATATGATTAATATGTATAGTATATCTCATATGACAGTTACATTAAAATTATTGAAGATGAAAAATAGGTAAATTTTGTATATCAATAACTCATTACAAGGCACTGTAATTTACTCATTAATATGTCAATATTCCATTCTTCATATCAATTATAGTGATATCTCTTACTGTAAACTATCGCAAATCAAACAGTGGTTTGTCAAGCAAACTGCCGTAAGATTAACATTTCAACTTTCAATAAAGTTATCACTTCTTATAATTCAAGGAAAAATATTCTCTGGCCATGAAAACATTATCCTATTTTTATGAAATTTTGTTACTAAAAGTAAAGAGCTTGTAGCTAAAGATCAGACATTTCATTGACTCGTAATGTGAGCGCTTAGAGGCAATCATGAATATATATTGGTTTTTAATAATTGAACTAAACATACATCAAACTACAAATCACACAGAGTAAATACGCTTATGACAATACAGACAGTAAACTTTGTACAAGACATAACGGAATCCAAATGAGGGAGAGAGAGAGAGGCATTTATTTTAGAGAGAATTGGGTTTATATGCCTGAATTCAAAATCTACAAGCTTTGGGTTTGCATTGTTTTAGTTTCAACGAACCGTGATTCATTAGTTCAGAACCCATGAATCGATGACCTGCATATCCGTTACACGATAATGAAAAAGATGCACTGGGATCAGCATTTATAGACATTCTGATCTCTATTGGTGTTAGACAACACGTTTCAGGACCTACTCATTGTCGAAATCATACTCTAGATTTAATACTGAAAACAAAACTAGAGGTATTTTGTATTGCTTGGCGGGAAAGTAACCTATCCTACAGAAAAGCATTAAAAACTGCTAGATCCGATTACTTTTCTTCTCTTTTAGAAGAAAACAAACATAACCCCAGGTATTTATTCAAAACAGTGGCTGAATTAACAAAAAATAAAGCCTCATCAAGTGTTGACATTTCCCAACACCACAACAGTAATGACTTTATGAACTACTTTACTTCTAAAAGCGATACGATAAGAGATAAAAGTGCAACCATTCAGCCGTCAGCTACAGTATCACATCAGACAGTGCACTATAGACCCCCTGAGGAGCAGTTCCACTCATTCTCTACTATAGGAGAGGAAGAATTGAATTTGTTAAGTCATCTAAACCAACATGTATGTTAGACCCTATACCATCTAAGCTCCTAAAAGAGGTGCTTCCAGAAGTCATAGATCCTCTTCTGACTATAATTATTTCCTCATTGTAATTAGGATATGTCCCCAAAACATTAAAACTGGCTGTTATTAACCCTCTCATCAAAAAACCACAACTCAGCCCCTAAGAACTAGTTAATTATAGACCAATCTCGAATCTCCCTTTTCTGTCCAAGATACTAGAAAAGGTGGTATCAATCAATCAATCAATCAATCAATATTTATTTATATAGCGCCTTCCAACAACCACAGATTGAACCAAGGTGCTTAACAACATTAGTAAAAAATAAACATAATTACAAATAGGTTTAAAACATATTTACACAATAAAAACAGAGCAGTGTCACAGAGCCATTAAGTGCAAAAAGCTATTTTAAATAAATAGGTTTTAAGTTTGGCTTTAAACAGAGGCCGGTCAGTGATGGAACGTAACTCAATGGGCAACAAGTTCCAGAGTTTAGGACCGGCCACTGCAAAAGAACGATCGCCCCACTGTTTGAACCGGGACCAGGGCACCTTCAGCAGATGTTGCCAAGCAGAACGTAGAGCTCTGCTGGATTTGTGAGGGGTCAGAATCTCACACAAATAGGAAGGTGCAAGGCCCGTGAGTGCATTAAAAACAAACATTAAGATTTTAAAATTAATTGTAAACTGGACAGGGAGCCAGTGCAGGGAGTACAGGACAGGTGTTATGTGCTCGTGTTTACGAATGTTAGTTAGCAAACTTTTCCAAAACCTTGGATAGAAAATGTAAATGGGACACAGGTCTAAAATTTGACATAACGGTAGGATCAAGGTTGGGATTTGTTAGCAGAGGCCTGACCACTGTGTGCTTGAATACAGTTGGTACAGAACCTGAACTCAGGCAACTGTTTATAAATGAGAGGAGGCATGGGCCCACTGTGTTAAAAACCTGTTTAAGCATTTTAGATGGGATAATGTCCAGAGGACAATTTGTCGGTCTCAGCCCCTGGACCACATCAGAGAGGAGAGGGAGTGACACTGGCTCAAACACATTAAACACAGAACGGACAGGAGAAGAGCACAAGTCAAAAGTGTTAGACATGTTCTTAATACTCTGTTTAACAGAGGCTACTTTATCAACAAAATAATGGAGGAAATCATTACAGGTTGACTTTGAGGCCTGCTGTAGAGCATTACTAGATGGATTTATAACAGACTGAATTGTGTTGAATAGCGCTCTAGGACGGTTAGAGCTGGTGGAAATGACATTAGACAGATACTGACATTTAGCTGCTTTATTTTGATATTCAGTAAGACTGTCTCTCAATATACCCAGTGAAACATGTATCCTCACAATTATATTCCTTTTTAGAGAAAAATGGTATATGTCAGGATTTCCAGTCAGGAAAGTTAGACCCTATCATAGTACTGAGACTGCTCTCCTTAGAGTTACAAATGATCTGCTCTTATCATCTGATTGTGGGTGTATCTCTCTATTAGTTTTATATGACCTTAGTGCTGCGTTTGACACAATTGACCACAACATTCTTTTGCATAGACTTGAACACTTTGTTGGCATCAATGGAAGTGCATTAGCATGGTTTAAATCGTACTTATATGACCGCCATCAGTTCGTAGCAGTGAATGAAGATGTATCATATCGATCACAAGTGCAGTATGGAGTACCTCAAGGCTCAGTACTAGGGCCGCTACTCTTCACACTTTATATGTTACCCTTGGGAGATATCATCAGGAAACATGGTGTTAGCTTTCACTGTTATGCTGATGATACTCAGCTCTATATTTCTTTGCGGCCCTGTGAAACACACCAATTTGAAAAACTAATGTAATGCATAGTCGATATAAAAAACTGGATGACGAGTAATTTCTTAATTACTGTGTTAAGAGTTAAGTGTTAATTATAGGACCTAAAAACTCTGCTTGTAATATCCTAGAACACTGTCTAAGTCTTGACGGTTGCTCTTTCAATTCTTCGTCATCAGTTAGGAACCTAGGTGTGCTATTTGAATGCAATCTTTCTTTAGAAAACCACGTTTCTAGCATTTGTAAAACTGCATTTTTCCATCTCAAAAATATATCTAAATTATGGCCTATGCTCTCGATGTCAAATGCAGAAATGTTAATCCATGCATTTATGACCTCAAGGTTAGATTATTGTAATGCTTTATTGGGTGGTTGTTCTGCACGCTTAGTAAACAAACTACAGCTAATCCAAAATGCAACAGCAAGAGTTCTTACTAGAACCAGGAAGTATGACCATATTAGCCTGGTCCTGTCAACACTGCACTGGCTCCCTATCAAACATCGTATAGATTTTAAAATATTGCTTATTACTTATAAAGCCCTGAATGGTTTTGCACCTCAGTATTTGAATGAGCTCCTTTTACATTATAATCCTCTACATCCGCTACATTCTCAAAACTCAGGCAATTTGATAATACCTAGAATATCAAAATCAACTGCGGGCGGCAGATCCTTTTCCTATTTGGCGCCTAAACTCTGGAATAACCTACCTAACATTGTTCAGGAGGCAGACACACTCTTGCAGTTTAAATTTAGATTAAAGACCCATCTCTTTAACCTGGCTTAAAAATAACATACTAATATGCTTTTTCTATCCAAATCCGTTAAATAATTTTTAGGCTGCATTAATTAGTTGAACCGGAAACACTTCCCATAACACCCTATGTACTTGCTACATCATTAGAACAATAGGACAAATAGAGCCCAGATACAGATCCCCTGTAAAGACCTTGTCTTAGAGGAACACCAGAACAAGACCACAGGAAACAGATGATTCTTCTGCACAATCTGACTTTGCTGCAGCCTGGAATTTAACTACTGGTTTCGTCTGGACAGAGGAGAACTGGCCCCCCAACTGAGCCTGGTTTCTTCCAAGGTCTTTTTCTCCATTCTGTCACCGATTGAGTTTCGGTTCCTTGCCACTGTCGCCTCTGGCTTGCTTAGTTTAGGTCACTTCATCTACAGCGATATCGTTGACTTGATTGCAAATAAATGCACACACACTATTTAACTGAACAGAGATGACATCACTGAATTCAATGCTGAACTGCCTTTAAAGGTCCCCTTCTTTGTGATCCCATGTTTTAAACTTTAGTTAGTGTGTAATGTCGTTGTAAGAGTATAAATAATATCTGTAAAATTCCAAAGCTCAAAGTCCAATGCCAAGCGAGATTTTCTATTTAACAGAATTCGCCTACAAAAAACGACCCATTTGGACTACAGCCCTCTAGGTCCTGCAGTAATGACGTCACTAAAACAGTTTTTTGACTAA